>NC_092425.1:18169514-18320472 GCF_036169615.1 Heliangelus exortis | reverse complement strand
GTAAGTAGAGGGTAATACTATAGTTACTTGTGGCATGATAATGCATTAAGTAGTATTAGTTGATTGAAAAAAAATTTTTTTCTCTTCTTTTGCTTGTTTTGGGGTTTTTTGATTGTGTTTTTGATTTGGGGGTTTGGATTTGTTTTTTTGGGTTGTTTTTTTGGTTTTTTCTTTTTGTTTTTTTGTGTTTTGTTTTTTTTATTTTTTTTACACTTAGGCTGTCCTCTGGGGTCAACAGTTTTCTGATAATGTGCAGTACCGGTATTACAGTTCTGCAAAAAGTATTAGGAACTTCTTTTGGATTCTATATTGTAGTGTTTCAGTTTTGTGTCTTAAAACGTTTGTGCTGATTTTTAAAACTATGTCTTTTAAACTCATGTAATGATGTTAATGCTTTTGGCTCTTCTCTGGTATTAGAGTTTGTATTTTCACAAAGAATGCTTTGTAGCAGGCATTAAAATTAATCTGTTTTGTACATAAATGTGCCAACAGCTTGATGGTGGCGTTTTTGAAATGTAGAACAAAGTGCTTGCAAAAATGTAATAAACACACTTGTGTACTTTGTGTACTTATTAATTGTTCATGTTGTGTAGTTTTATTCTTTGCCCATGCTAGACAAATCATTGTAACCAGAAATGGAAGAAATTGTCCTTGTATCTTTCTTGCTGCTGGAGGACTGTTCTCAGTGTTATACATTTTTATACCACCTATTTTTAGGTTTAAGGAAATATTTACTCTTAAACTTAATATGAGTCAGCAGTGTGTGCAGGTGGCCAAGAAGGCCAACGGCATCCTGGCTTGTGTTAGGAACTCAGTGGCCAGCAGGAACAGGGAGGTGATCATCCCTCTGTACTCAGCTCTGGTGAGGCTGCATCTTGAGTCCTGTGTTCAGTTCTGGGCACCTCACTATAGGAGGGACACAGAAGTGCTGGAGAGCGTCCAGAGAAGGGCAACAAAGCTCATGAAGGGCCTGGAGTACAAGTCCTGTGAGGAGTGGCTGAGGGAGCTGGGGGTGTTTAGTCTGGAGAAGAGGTGAGAGGAGACCTTAGAGCTCTCTTCAACTGCCTCAAGGGAAGTTGGAGTGAGAAGGGAAAAAGCCTCTTCTCAGTAAAATGTGAAAGGACCAGAGGGAATGGATGGAAGCTGCACCAGAGGAGGTTTAGGCTGGATGTTAGGAAATACTTTTTCACTGAGAGGGTTGTCAGGCATTGGAATGGCCAGGACAGTGGTGGAGTCACCATCCCTGGAGGCATTTAAAAGGCATTGGGACCTGGTCCTTAAGGACATGGTTTAGTAGTTAGCTTATGGTGTTGGTCAAAGGTTGGACTGGATGATTTTAGAGGTCTCTTCCAACCTAAACATTATGTGACTCTGTGATATTTCCTTCAGCAGAAATTCTGACAACAATGAGTAAAATTTTAAAAATAGTAATCTGGAGATGTTATATTAATTATAGGATATGTCTCTGTCTAATCTGTGAAAAAAAAATTCTCATTGCAGTGAATGAGAATGCCAAAAAAAAACAAATGTTAAAGAGTGACATTCATATCCACTTTCATTATGCAATTTCCTTTGCCCTGTATCTGTTACAAATCATGTATAGGTAAAAGTACTGTGTGCAGCCTTCCCATGGTTAGAAATCATACCTCAGGGTTTTCTAGTTCCAATGAAATAAAATTCCCTATCATTGTTATGAACAGATTACTCCAAACATGTCTCTTAATCAGCATTTAGTAACATTAATTATATATTCTAAGAATAAGAGAGTAGAATAATTTCTAAAAGCAGAATTTCATAGTCTAGGAAGAGCGAGGTAGCATATGCCACACATGGTATATTTTCAACATGTCAGCCAAGGGAACAACTAGGCAATATTCAAATTACTGTGGTGTCATTTGGAAAAAGCTCAACAGAAGCTGGTCTGACCTCAGCCTGAATGTTGCTAAGGATACTGATAACTGGACATTACAGTAGCTAGTATATTAAAACCTTGATAACAATACTACATTACTTATGTGCATGTAAAAATGGTTTAAATGTTCGAGAAAAATCTATAGCATTGACAATTAACAAGATATCACTAAGGAAGATTAATTAAAATAAATTTTCACAATGTGTTTTGTTTCTCAGTTAACTAGCATTTATGTAGCTCTTTGTGTGCCCCTGATAAGAAAACACGCCATAGTGGCAAACAATTTTTCATCAGCAGCACAAGCTAAAGGAGTAGAGGAGCTTCCCACAGCACACCAGTCATAACTGATTCACTTCAAAGTCTGAGCATGTTTGGTTTATTCCAGATCCTTCTCTGTTGGCAGCCTAAACTGAGGTATGATGCATGGATATTGATTTCTATAAACTGTTCTCTGCTCACCCTAACCCTGTGACCATGGTATTTTTTAAAAACAAGAAAAACAGTAGTAGATAAATGCATTCGGTGAAGGTTTTTTTTGGGTTTTTTGGGTTTTTTGGGTTTTTTTTTTTTTTTTTTTGAAGGTTTTTGTTTGTTGGGGTTTTTTTCTTGCACAAAATAATGCAGTAAAAAGGAATATTCTAGTTTAAGAAGTTTCCAGGACTAGGTCTGCAATTTTGCATTTTCTTCACAGTTTACTATGCCCCATCTATTGTGCTATTAGAATCTTACAGACCAGATCAGAAAATTGATCAAGTTAGAAATACTTCCCACTCATTTTCCCCTACCCACATTACATATTTTTTTCTTGCACAAGGTTATTTTACACCTCAGCAGGATCGTAGCATCACTTCTGTTTTCAGCCCAGCTACACAAGCTGTTTAATCAGCATGATCTAGGCAATAGTGAAGTGCTCTGCAGACTTGGGGATTAGTTTCCACCTCTGCTACATGAAGAGAAATGAAATTTTAAAGCCAGCTTCATTCCTGAGGCCAGTCAGGCCTGGGTGGTATAGTTAAAAGCAGGAGTCACTGATTATTTACTGATTTCATGTTTTTAAATAGTTAATGACTTATCACAGAAGCTAAAGAAAACAATAGGATTTCTGCCATAATTGGAAGTGTATTTGTAAATTCATTGAGTCTAACAACACATGCAGTTCTTAATTTTCTCTTAGTGCAGTTATTTAAATTGTAATATGCATACACTGGTTATAAGTATTTGTTGAACGTGTCCATGGTTGTAGTATTGTACCAGATGGTACAGCAGATTTTAGAACATTTCTGTACTTTTCTTTCTTGTATTATTTCCTATAATAATTAATGGCAAAAATTGTAGAACTCTTTCCACTGTTAAGATCCAATGCCAGTTTGAATTACTCAATTCGGTGTTACCAGTAATATCAATATACCTGGTATCATGAAAAACACAGCTCAGTCCAGCTAATTCATAAGAGTGGACTACAGTGCATTTCATACAAAGAAGAGGAAGATGGTGCTTATACTAGCTCTCTCTTAAATATAAGCAACAGTTTATTTCCACTGAGTTGCACAGAAACCCTTCAAACAGATATTTTTAGGCAGCAAACCAATTTATGTCTCCAGGTGATATCGTTTCAGCACTACCTCCATCTTGGGTAGCTACCTGATGAAAAGAACAAGCATTTAATATACTTAGCATCTTTCTGTACTGTGTGAACTCTTCTGACTTGTATTTTTTTACAAGCAATTCCAGCAGTTTCTGATTTATGAGATTTTTCAACTATAGTTTCTTTTTCTTTCAGATATTTGCAGAGGTTCTCAACACTTCAAAGGGCTACTCCTGTACTTAATCACTGTTTGCAATGGTGGCAACAGGTAAGTGATTATGCTGGCACAGTGAGGTACCTGGTTACTAGTTGAGAAGTGGATTATCTTCAGCTCACAGTACTCTAAGCATCAGCCAGGAGATTTGCAGCTGTGGTGCAGGGAGAATTTTGCCCTTAGAAAATGGTTCTGTCCATATGGTACAAGATGCTGTAGACTTTTTCTTCTCCATGTAAAGTGAAGTCTGGCCAGATAATGGAAGCCCCTGGAAAGATAATTTTAGTTGTCCTTTGAATCTGCAGTTCTAATCTGCCTGCTTTCCCTTTGTGTTGCTGAACATTTCTGAAAATGATGATTTGAGGGCACTTCTCCAGAAGTGACAAGGTAATGTCAAACAGAAGCTCTTTTTGCAGAAGCTGCTACAGCTATAGCAATAACACAGCAACAATTAAAATTTTGCCACTAGATCCTATGGTTCTGCAATATGAGTTGCTTAAGCCACAAATGCTGCAAAGGCCAGAAACATGATGGTAGGAGCCAGGCTTCACAGAGTGACTGTCCAAATACTTTTTCTTCTCAGCTGTCCAGGAGAAATGTTGTTTATGTATGAATCAGTTTCCTAGAGTAAATAGAGAATTCTTTGATCCCTGTGGCTCTAAGTCCTGTATTTTCAGAGAACTTTCTTCACCTGTATTCTTTCACAAGGATATGTAATACTTGAAGAATGAATCTCATTGGGGAACAAATTTATCCTCAGCAAGTTCATGTTCCAATTAAAGCATACAAATACACTCCTGTAATTTTAGAATTCAGCCAGTTTAGTTCACACATACAACCACACCTTTGCAAGTGTGGTCCTTTGGAATAATAAACTAAATCACATGGTTAGACACAGAGACAAATGGTCAGGTTCATCAGCTGGTTAGTTTGAGCTGACTAAGCAGACAAATCTTTCTCAGGAAGGCAGCATTGAAGCCCTCATATTGTCTTTTTAAATTATAAAATATGAAATAACATGTTAGACAGTAACACCTCATTATTGTATTTAATTCCTATCTGTGTTCTCCTTTCATTATTTCCTTTTTGTGATTGACTTAGTGTTCCTTGTGCCATAATTTTAAATGAAATTGAAATAACACGAAACTGCTGCTGCTGAGAAGGGGAGATCTCACCAATGAGACTGAGCGGTGCACCCCATGGCTATAGAGATGGGAATAGAGATGAAGGCAGTGAGAAAGAGTGATGGAAGGAGAAATGTAAGATATTCTGGCCCTAGCACTCCTAGTTGCAAGCTAATCAGCTGGTCTGTGGACCTATGCCTCAATTAAAGAATTTTATCCAGGTATACCTCATAAGACTCATGGGCTCAGGAAGTACTGAGAGCTTCTCAAAAGTTACAAGGGGCAAATACTACCTGAAACATCTTGATTTTGTGCAGTCTTAAGACATTAAGGCATTCTTTGTGCTCCTTAAACGAGCAGATGGCTCAGAGAAACCTGTAGTTGCAGGTTGCCCTTAACTGTCTCAGTAAGACCAAGTTGCTGGTGGTCTGGCCATGTCCTCTTGGTTTCCTTTCACAGCATGATTAAAATGATGGCAGAGCAGATGTGTCACATATGCAGCAGCATGGAACAATCAGGTAGAGTTTGTGTCATTTAAAACAGTCAAGGAGATAATGCAGAAGAGGACCACTGCTGCAGAATTAATCCTGGCCCCACAAAAGCAAGGTTCTATTTCACTAGCAGTAGAGAATAAAGCCAGGTTTTGAGCATGAGCAGTCTGAAAAATCTGGTGTATATCATTTCCTTAAAATAAAGTAAGACACATAAGGATTTTCTGCAATTTAATACAGTTAAGTGATTGCATTTTTCATATATTTGAAATATACAAACACATGCTTACAATATCTAGTCTGATAAAAGAATTTTTAAAAATATGCAGCTAATCAGTGCTCTGCTGTCTGAAACTGTATTGTTCTAGTATTGGAAGATGAGTAGGCTGAGATCTTGCAGACTTTTATAGTATTCTGATGTCCTGTAGGACTGTAAACCCATTATCTCTATTCAATGAGCTTTTTTTAGAATCTACATTAGAAAATACAGTTAATGGCTGCCTGGATAAATCAAATACACTTGAGAAGACACAGCACGACTTTTATAAATGGAAGTCTATTAACAAACCTAAAAAAATCTTTTAAGGGTGTCAGCAGCTATGTGGTTATCAGCAGTCTGTTTCATTTCCAATTTATTTAGACATCCAAAAGGCTTTTAACATAGTTCCTTATCAAAATATTTGAAGAATAATCAGCCATAGAAAAGTCCTCATGGGTAAATAATGGGTTAACAGATAATAACAAAGTTCTCACACTGGAGGAAGGTAATTTTTAAACTCTGGTTACTAGGCTAGGTCATTTTTGAGCATGGTTGGTCCTGATTCTGTATGTTCACTTCCATCACTTTTGGGCAGAGTATCTGTTAATTTCTGTATTTCATAACGATTATATTGTTTTGGACTCCTCTGTCTTTTAGGGCACACAGCCCCCTTTTCTTTGTTCCTTGTTTGAATTCATCTTACCTCAGTCGCTCTTTACCCAGGAGAAAATGTTTCTTCTTTAAGTGGAGATCAACAAGCAGTTTCCTCACTAAAGAGCTGCCATTTCTGTTGCCACAATACTTCCCATTACCCAGCTGGCATCCTGTATAGTGACCACACCTGTGTGCATCCTGTCCTGTTTAGAAATTTGTAACAGCTGTATAGTCAGAGAATAAACATCTATACTCCACTTATGTTAATGCCTCTCTTAAAAGAAAATTGGAAATTCAATGATTGGTTGAACCTTTTTTCATGAAAGAGGTGGCATTTATTTTACTCTACCATAGTCACCAGATACTTATGTAATTGTTAAGATAAAGTCTGAAAATAATAGCAGCTTTGACTCTTCTTTATGAGACTATTCAGGTTGGTTTGATTTCTGCTAATAGCAAGACTCTGGGCTTTCATGGCATTATTTTTTTTCTCTTCAGATCTTCCAAACATCATGACAGGAACATGTTTACATAATAGTACTTGAGATTTCTCTCAGAATTTAACATGTGCAAGTACACATGTGACCAGTTTTTTTTTCCCTTTTCTTTCCTAAACAAGAAATACTGTTTTCCCCCAGCCTATACAGTCTCTGGAATGCAACCTCAGGTACTGCAACCTCATGCATGTTTTCCTTTCATCCTTTTCCTGGTACCCCTCTCACCAACACATCTGCCTCCAGAGCAAACCATTGCTGGGGCTGGCTTCCACCTTCATCTCGTGCAAGTCAGCTCTGCTCCATCTGCAAGTGGCTGAGAATGGCATTGGGATTAACTTTACCTGACTCAGCAAAATGCAGCTGTACCCAGTTAAGTCCCTGCCACTGTTATTCATCACACTCCTCTTGGCGTGTTCTCAGCCTGATTATCCAGATTTGAGGAATAAGACTCAATGTGGGTACCCTGTGAAAAAGATGAAGATGGTGTTACTGAAGGAAAAAAACTGAGCTCCTTATAGACATGGCATTCATTATTCAATATTCTGAATATAAAACCAAGGCACAACCAGGAAGTGGGGGAAATTCATACGTACAGTATCATGTTACTGTACTTCCTACGCAAATCTCTGCTACGCAATACTTTTCAACTTATGTTAAAGGTTTATTGTTTTTCTTTAAAAAAAAATACTAATATCAGAAAATATAATACTTTCCTAAATCTGGGTGGAGGTGTATATCTGAGACAAAGCAACTGATAATGAAAAAAACCTAAATCCATTAAATTAATGAAAAAAACCTTGAAAGAAATAGTGTGGGTTCATTCAGTCATTTATATTATATACCTAAGTGAAATGGGGGAGATGTTAATAATTTTTTCTAATCAAAAAAGTGTTAATTTTTTCTGATCTAAAAAGTTTATTAAAGAAGAATTAAAAAAAAATATTTAAAAGAGAGCTAACAGTATCCAGGAATGAAATGCATTTTGATGTCTTAGTAACTTGTGTACAGTGTGGTATTTTTTTGCATTTTGACAATAAATATATGGATTCATATATCCATTTGTATTTAAAGATGTTAAAATTTAAAAGAGCCATGTGCATTGAAAAAGTCATCAAACTGTGAAAGTCGTCTCCACTCACCAAAGGTTTCCCTGTGTGCCATGGGAAGCAGTAAGAGTTTGTTATCTGCATTAATCTCTTTAAACAGATTAAATTCTTGAGAACAAAATCCACTCAATTCCTGGACTAGTACATGTTCCAGATCTCTGGAACAGGTATTTATGACTGACAACTTGAATATCTTCCAGAAGATTACAATTAAAATTTGTTCACAGGTTTCCCCATGTGGCTAACTGAGAAGACTGAATAATTTGTAATTCTTTTTATGTTGATAGCACTTCTAATAATTTCATTGTTTTGTTTTCTTTTAGCACACTGAAAAAAAATTAAAGAAACAATTACAGACAGCATTCTGAGTGAAGCCAGAGCTCTGTTTGGTAGACCATTCATTTGTCTCCTGCTTGTGAGTGTTTGGTTGGATGCTTGACAGGGATAACAAATACATAACCTAGTGTTAAATTTATATTTAATGAATGTTGAAGAGATTATGCTTTTCTTCTCTATTGTGAAGGACAGATCATGGTCAACCCATGTAACAAACTCTATGGCCTTGAAAATTCTGTTGTGAAAATCATAATTTACCTGCAGAAAGGGACCTTTATTCTATATTTTTATTTTGGCAGCTGCAGTCCTGACTTCATATACTTAGAGCTAAGATAATTTCATTTATTCTGTGTTGTAGGCAGAGAGACTTTGAAAGCATGTTGGTCTTCATACTTACTCCTCTTGGCATTTAAGTATTTTTAGATACTGAAAAAAAATTATATCATGAGGAGATTTTCCCTGTAAAATATTATTTTGTAACTTTTATCAGCAATGAGGAAAATGGTTGAAGGGGAAGACTGGTAAATCTCACACTGAAATTTGTAGAATACTGTCATCTGCTGGTAAAACTAAACCAGAAAAATGTGCCTAATCACTTAGTTGCTTTGAGAGAATTTGATTTTTAATAATCACTTTCTGTAGATTATTCCAATCCATTTCATTTCTAGTTCTATACTTTAGAACTTATTCTATAACATAACTTAAAAACATCCAAACGTGCTGTCTTTATATAGACATATAGGTAGAATCATCCTTTAAATCTTAGTCAAAATTGGTAAACTGACAGGAAGTGAATATTTTCAGTGATGAGCCTGACTTCCTGGCATTACTCATAATTATTACTCTTCAAAGACAAGTTGTATCATTGCTAGAGCCTAAAACATAAAGGAGGATAGCCTGGATGACACTGTGATTTTAGGTACCTTAGGGCATCTCTTTTGGTCTTTAGCTACTACAGAAGGGTTGTCAAACAAGGCACCTTTCAGATCTGTTAGCCCTGGGAAGGGTATCAAAAGCCCCTAAAACGTGCAAAATGACACAAAATTACTAGACTTAGGTAAGTGACACTTACGTGTCTTGATCTCCAGTGTTTTGACTGGGGCTTCTCAGCCTAGGGAAGAGACAGCCCTGCTGCTGCTGTCTGGCTCAGCCCCCCAGTCTGGGCTCCTTGGCAAAGGGACAGCACAAGCAAATCCATCTGAGGCTCTTCCAGCTCTCATAGGATCCCAGGTGGAGGAACAGTGTGTGCATACATCACACATGGAGCTCCTCATGCAGCATTTCCCCTTAACAGATATTTAGAATACAGTTCTGATTTAATAGGGAAAATAAGACGGATTATGCCTTAGGGAAGGCAGAACCCTTCATGTTCTTCATTAATCGGGCTTGGTGCCTTAAAAGAAAATAATATTATGATTAATGGTAGGTTTTTGTTTGATTGAACCAATTGTCAAGCTGAATAAGTGACTTTCCTCAGAAAAACTTGTTTTCTCCCCAAAAATAACAAGCATAAAGAACTTTCTTTGTCTTCATAAGTAAGTATTTATCATTTCTGGAGCTCACTGCCTTAAGTCTTACCAGATATCCAGACTAATATTACTTGAACTTAGGATACTGTACTTTTCTCTCTAACAAAGTATTCTGTAAAACTCCATATCTACAACCTTGCTTCTCTGTTCTTTCCTTTGACAGGTTTTTTGTTTTCTTGGTTATGTTTTAAGATTCCTAAAAGGATAGATTGCATATGATATATCAAGATTCTGAAATAAAAGTCAGTAACTATTAACTCAATTTTTATTTAGTGCAGTGTACATGAGAAAAATGTCAATTACCTCTTGCCAGAGATGCTCTGACTGGCATTAAAAACTTCTATTAGTAGAAAGTCTTAATTTATTTAACATAAAAATAAAATGTAGATTTTGACAATTTGATAAATTTTAACATTATATTTTCAAGCAAGAGTTAATATACAAACTTGTACTCTACCAAAAGTAAAGGTCCAAAAGATTATTTATTTGATGTGATTACCATATGACATACAGGGGGTAAGTGAAGCAATACGATAGAAAATGACCTTATAACTGTTATACTAATGTAGAAAGTTATTTTATTATAAAATATTGATTTCAATTGAAGCATTAGTTTTTGAACTGTGAATAAATGTTTCCTGCCAAAGTCAAAAATAACAACATTCTCTTAAAGATTATTAGGAAGAAGAGGTGATGTCTTATTAAAGACTATTCACATTAAAATTATTATCTTGGGAATTCTGAGGATCATTCATCATCATGGCTTGGCTTCACAAACGAAGGTTTCAGAAGGGCTCTCTCTCCTCACGCTGATGGCTGAAAAGGCCGATGTGGGACAGGCAGTACGGCTGCAAAAGGCCCAGCAGAGTCTCCTGTGAGGGGACAGCCAAGGCACGGCTCTTTCTGCTCTGTCTTTTCTCCTCCAGACTGATTCTCTGTGTGTTCTCAAAGGAGGCAGCAGTGTTATGGATGGTGTCTCCCTGTCTCCCCATTGAAGGCCAGAGTGGAGCACTGATGGCAGGCAGTATGGCCACAGCTGAGGGATTGTGTCAGGGAGTCCTTGTGTCTCCTCTCTGGGGCTCCTCTGTTGCGGCAGCCAGTGCCAAGTTCACTGCAGAGCACAATCTTAGGGAGGTGGTGATCCTCCATCCTGGAGAGGTGCCCTGCCCAGCACAGCTGTGTCCTCAGTATCACGGCCTCAATACTGGTGACCCCTGCCTGTTCAAGGACAGGGACATTGGTCACACAGTCAGTCCCATGGATGTTTAGGGTTGTACAGAGGCAGAACTGATTGAAGTGCTCAAGCAGTCACAGGTGGTGGCAGTAGATGCCCCGTGATTCAGACCCATATGAATGAGTAGACAGTACAATGGCTCTGTAGACATCAATCTTTGTTCTTTTCTCCAGGTGTTTATTGCTCCAGACTCTTTTATGAAGTCTTCCAAATGCACTGTGTGCCTTTGCTTATCTGTTGCCTATCTTTTTGTTGATCTTGGCATCCAAGGAAATAATTCATCCCAGACAACTGAACGGCTGGACTGTCTTAAGCTCTGATTTCCCTATGGTGATGTGGGGATGATGGAAGTCTTTCTGTGGTGCAGGCTGGTAGAGAACTTCTGTCTTCTTCAAGTTGACTTCCAGCCCAAAAAATCTGCAGCCTCTGCAAAGCAGGATGTTATACACAGCAGAGCTGCTTCTGTGTGAGCAATGAGGGCAGCATCGTCAGCAAAAAGCAACTCTGGGACCTCTGAGGTTTGGGCTTAAAGTATAGGGTAAGTTTGCATCGCACAAGTTTGCATTGCATTGCATTGGTCTGTATGAGATAGACACAGTCAATGAGGTGCTAGTGCTTGGATCAAGGATGCATCCAGGTTGTCTTCAGGCTGTCTTTCTGTTGGAAGATAGTGTTGGTGATGGTGAGCTGCTGCTCAGCATAAAACTCCAGCAGGAGACATCCATTGTCATTAAAGTTTCCAACATTTGTCTAGTGCTCCTTTCCAGGCTTCATAGTTCTTTCCTACTCTGGCACTGAAGTCACCAAGGATTATGATCCTATCACCTAAAGGAACATTTTGGGTGAGGTGGCAGAGGCTGGTGTAGGATTTGACTTTTTCTGCATGGTCAGCTTGGAGGGTTGGGGCATATATACTGAAGAGAACAACACGTTACTTGTTGTGTAGTGGGAGGCATAAAGAAATAATGCAATTGGAGTGACCCGTCGGAAGATTTTCAAGTTTGGAGGCAGTGGAGTTTTTAACCATGAAGCCAACTCCTGAGAGGTGTCCTTCAGTTTGGAGTTTGCCTGACCAATAGTGTGTGTAGCTGGCACCATGTTCTTTAAGACTGCCTTCCTCATGAAGATGAACTTCACTGAGAGCAGCAATGCCAATGTTAAGTTGTGACAGTTCATGGGCAATTAGAGCAGAATGACACTCAGGATGCCCACAGTCCTTTGTGTCAAGCATGGTTCTGATGTTCCAACATGCGAGTGTCAATCTGAACATACCTTTAGAGGCAGGTGCATGCCTTTGTCTCTTTGTCTTTGTTCGATTGCATCAGAAGATGCCTGTTGACTGTGGCTAGCACACCCCATGGGGGGTGGAGATGAGCTTTGGTTAGGCTACCTTTTCTAGGTCCCTCTCCGTGTGGAGCAAGCAATGCTCTCCTTGAAAAAGGCTGCTGAGGATGCTGCTGTCATCTCCTGGGTAAGTCTTGAGCGACCAAAGTCCTGAGCTGCCTGCATGCAGAGTTGGGTCTGTGGCTTCCAGTGCACCTTTCCCCTGATATTTTGACCCTCGCCTGTACAGGGGCTGTACAGGTGTGCGTTCATGCTTCGAGCTTGCACTGTGGCTTTTTTAGGTGAGTTACAGTGTGCATGGAACTGGTCCCACCCTGTACTCCTAAGGTTCATCTGCAAGGGCCCAGCAAGTCTCGACAGTGACAGCAAAGTCCTCAGGACATAGGTTTAGTTAGAGTTTCCTTCTCTTAGCTGGATGGCCTTACAGGACTAAACAAGCTCCATCTGCCCGGGTTTGGAATTAGAATTGTCCTTCTAGGATTGTTGCCTGAAGGCTACTGAGCCCCTCCTGCCCATGGACACACTTTGTCTGACCCGTCAGTTGTGACCTGTCTGGCACGGGATACCCTACTGGAGGCATCTGCCCCCGCCAGCAGAGCTCCCAACCTCACAAGGGCACGAAAGCTCCTCCACCATGACAAGGGGGTGCCTGTGGAGGGTGAAGATCATTACTGTCTGGGGATCATACTCATACAAGGGTATGTAGTGATAGGACAAATGACTTTAAACTAAAAGAGGGGAGATTTAGATGAGATATGAGGAGAAAATTCTTTACCATGAGGGTGGTGACACAATGGAACAGGTTGCCCGGAGAGGTTGTGGATACCCCATCTCTTGAAGTGTTGAAGGCCAGGTTGGATGGGGTTTTGAGCAACCTGGTCTAGTGGAAGCTGGGTTGAATAATCCAACCAAAACTATTCTATGATTCTATGATTCTGTGTTTTTATGATTGGGTGTTGCTATTGAGTCAGATGGTAGAGGGGGGTTCAGCTCCAAAATAAGAGAATTAGAAGCACCCACATGTGTGAAGTGTGTGTGTGATCTGGTCTAGTGTCTAAGTTTGTCTCCTAGGTCATGAAGTCTACAAAGCCATTCAGACCAGCAAAAGATGGTGCCTAAGAGCTTGCCAGCTGTATCACTGTAAGCTATCAATGTTTCTTAACTTGGTTGACTAACCATAGGCAAAAAACATTCTGAGGTGTTGTAGGCTATCCCACTTGACTTCCAGTTACCAGAATAGAAAGGTGTAAGCTTCTTATGCCAGATCCATTGAAACAACTGCCAGTGCTATGCATGTACCAGTGGTATGCTAAGGCATCATTCCAGGTGCCTTCAGGTGTCATATCTAAAATGCTACAATGAGATCTGATACGTTTTGCTTACATACAAACACCTAACTCAGATGTTCAAGCATTCTGATGCTTCAGAAATTTCCAGAAGTAGGTGTGTTACTTGAGAAATACACACACGACTGAGTATTGCTTGTAAGCCAGAGAGGATGTAGTAAGAAAAAAGACGAGACAAGGCAAAATGTGAGATGACAGGGTAACAAATAAGAGCCTTGAGGGGATGGCAGTGAATCAGAACTTGGGACAGTTGAAAAACCCAGTGAAGGGGGAAGGTAATCACCAGCCTGACACAAGGGCAGAGGACAGATTCGAGTGAGCAGGAAAGAATTTGAGAGAAAACCACTCACAAATAATTGTTGAGATCAGAATACTAAACAATTTACTAGTGTTTGGAGATCCTGGCAAAAAGTCCAGAGAGAAAGCAGTTTCAGACAATTTACAAGCTATGAACCTTGAAATGAAAAAATAAAGATCTGTCAAGAGATATTCATATAGTCTCATGACAGAAAAACCACCTTGGAACAGTTGTAATAAAGATGAAATATAAAGCTAGAAGAAAGATGAAAGCTCTTCCTCTGGAAGTCTGTGAGTCACTGCAAAGTGACTCAGCCATTGAGACTGAGGAAGATCACATGAGAACAGGGATCAGAATGAAATAAGATTCCTTTTGAATTTATTTGAAACACCAGAACTATAGCAAATGGTAGAAAGATTTTAAAGAGCTGATGGGATTTTTTTGCTTTGCTTTAGGAAAGCTCTGTAGAGTACTGAGAATTTATACAGCATATAATTACCAGAAATAAGACAAACATTCCCAAAGGTAATGTCTTGCCATAAAAATGTAAATGTACTTTATAGTTCTGGTTACCTAGTCTTCCATAGTTTGATTTTCTATTCCATGACTTTGGAAAGGGAAAATACCTTACTGTATTGATACTGAGTCTTCACATCTCCAAAATTAATAATTTATCCATGTACCACTGAACACCACAAAGCAACTTATAGTCTGTGTGATTTGATTGGTGCCACTTCCTTTTTTTAAAAAAAATTTATTATTACTATTATTATTATTATTAAATATACCGGTAGTAATAAAAAATATAACAACAAACAAAATTGTGGAAATCGTGCCAGTTGTCCTTATCAGCCTCTCTGTTTTGTCCTTTTTTTTACTATTTTGGGTGATAAGCATTGTCTGCTGTGCTACTTTTCTGTGGAGCATTTAATTCAAGGAAGGGCTCCAAATAGATGATAGGCACACAACCTTTCATTTTAGCCAATGCTATGTCCTAGCTTACTTCTGTCAGCTACAGTTTTCCAGCTTTCAGGAGTACCTTTTTATCCTTTGTCCAGGAATTATCACAAAAAATGTGCTGCCCTGAGGATACTATGAGATACAAATATTAAATACATAAAAAATGAACAGTATGAAAGTTTTCCTGGTGCCTTACATGTTCCTGGTCTGTTCCAGTAAGGGTGTGTTACGATGAGCTGAAGGATACTAAAATAGGACAGAAGTGGGATAGACATCAGTGACATTCAGAAATGTTACTGTGTCAGTGTGTGTAAATGGAATGAACAATTCAAAATTTTAAAATGTTCAAAATTAGAAAATGCTCTAAAATGTGTTGGCTCCCACATTATGTGAATATGTCCTTCTCTTTTTTTATTGCCTTCTGTTTCAGAAGTTCTGAAATGGAAATATTTTACTCGGTCATGAAATTATTTTGCTTTTCCTTGCATGAATGATAACTGAAGCCTCCAGTGTCTCCTTGCAGATCAGCCATGGTGCAAGGCAGGTTTGGCCATGAGATGGTTGTTCCATAATGTGAATGTTCATTGGGCTTTCAGACCACTAGGGAGGCTCTTAGGATTTTTAAAATAAATTTAGAATGAAATATGCCAGGCAGCTCTGAGTTACTTAAAAGTAACCAGTTTCAGCCAAAAACTTTTGGAGAACGTTTTCCCAAATAACAATTTTGTTTGGAAGAAACCAGTTTCATGGAAAGGGTCACTCCAGTAGGAAAAGCCCTGGTTACCTACTGTGTTAATGCTTTGTAGCCAATTTCTATTCTTCCCTGAAATTTAAGAACAGATCTTTTGCTGCCATCTGGTGTTATCACATAGAGTGTGGTTGGAATAGCTACCCACAGCATTGAAGTCCATAATGTACTTTCTAAGCAGTCTTTAAAAAAGGATAAAAATTTATAGAATATGACAGGAAAAATTTTCATTTTTCAAGAAAGTTTAGGAGATTCTCTTTGAGATTGAAAGACGATTCCAAACCATAATTTTCTGACTAATAATTATAAAAAAAAAATTGGTATTGTTATGATAATCATATTGACCTTTTACTTGTGCAAATACTAATGTGAGAAAAAAAATTATGGAGTTAGGTGCTATGCCAAAATTTCAGCTGGAGGCCTGTTTTGAACTGTGCTCTACATGTGCTTATGTATTGGCCAATTACAAAAATCTCTTGCTTTCACACCCACATGAAAGCATGCACACAGCTTGCCACTAAGAAATAAAATTAAATTAAAAAACCCAAACCAAACCAAAACAACACCCCCCCCAAAAAAGAACCAAAACCAAAACCGAAACAACAAAGAAAGAAACAGAAAACAAAGCTGTCAAAATGCTGCTTAAACCAGACTGAACATGTCACAGTTCCTCAGCCAAGAAGAGATGGAAGCCAGGATGTCTCTCTTCCCCTAGCAGGCTACTGAATGTCTGCAAATCTTGCACATGGCAGTGGAAGAATCGGTAACTGAAGGATAAAAACAAGAAGCTTTTTTATAACTCTGTAAGACAGAGAAGAGTGGCAACATCATTTCCCTGTCTGCCAAGAGGCAATCACTAGATCTGGTGGTAAGAAAAAGGCCTCTCAGAGTTCCTTTCAGATTTCTTGCTGACTAGGTAAATATCTTTTTAGAGTTTAACACAGAAAAAGAGGAAAGAAAAACTAGGTGTTTGCTGTTATATGCAAAAGAAAAAAACAAAACCCACCAACAGTAATGATTGTTGATGTTCAGAGAATTACTGAATTTTAAGCCCCAGGCCTCTAATGTCTTTTAGCACCAGCCCTGTACACAGCAATGAAATTAAAATAATTAAAGAAAATATTAATATTTATGTTATAGATCTGTAAAGATAAGCACAGGCTGGAGGAGAGACATAGTCGAGCTATGCAGTATGGATGTGGCCAATCTGTACACTTAGACTCACACTGAAATAATGGTCTTTTGCCTTGTTCTATTTCTTTACTTGCTTACATAATATTCCTTTTCTTAGCATTTATCACAGCAGCAATTTGTGTTCTCAATAGCGCTTTGAAATGTTTGACATTCTTCCATTAAGACATAGCTTAGAGCAGGACATTTAAATTTTCTGGAAGACTTCATACAAGAAGTAAAACACTCTCACTCACTAAAATAACTGAATAATCACCTTTTTTTTCCTTTTTTTATTATTAATTTATGTTTTTACTTATTTTCCCTTAAACTGAAATGAAAAATAGCATGTAAAGAACAGTAGAAAGTAATGTATCCATAACAAAAATTCTGCTCTTTCAGTCTTGGTTTGTTTGTTTTTTCCAAGCCTGACAAGCAAAATTTCTTCTCTTTTGTAGATTTGGAATTAAACTATACTATGTTTACTACACAGATTGGAGTTGAAGCCAAACTAAACAAAGATAAGGCAATAAACTTTTTAAATATGGTATTTTAGTATCTGAAGATTCATTGCTAAACATTCTTTTATCATTCTACTGATGGTTGTTTCCCTTCTATCCAAAATCAACAAATGAGTTTTGTCAACAGAATAAGAGAAAACAGAAGAATGCAAGAAAAATAATTCTCTCCTATGAACAAACCTTAAATGTGAAGATTTTCTTTAACGACTTTTGAATGGGAAAGTAGAAGAAAAAATATTTTAAACAGAACTTTGTGAAGATTTTGAAATAATTTTGTGGTATGTTTTATTATAATAACGGAGAGCCAAATGCAAGAACCCTCAGGGATCACTCTAGGTCCGCATTTCTGCCTTTGTTCCCAAACCATTAAATGCCAGAGCAAAATGTCTTTTTAGTGCCATAAGAGAACTTGGAGAAAGAAGCTTCATGGGAGAACAGTCAGATAAACAAGTTTTATATTGTGGAACTCTTACCTCCAGATAGAGGTAAGAATTTTTAAATACATAGGTAATTTTTCCATGTTCCCAGTTTCTTTTTAGTATGAATGAGCTATTCAGTGTTTCAATGCATTGTTTTGAGTATGGATAGGATTAATGCTCATAATTACATCATTGTATCCTACAATATTCAACAATATCTGTTCACGTCTTAGTATCTATGTTTCAGATTCAAATTTGGATTCTTTGGAACAAAATCTGATTCTGAATTTTTACCTGCTCTGATATTGTGATCTCCTTCTCTCCCTTCTCATCCCCTATCCTCGTCATTCTGACAAACAGATTCAGGTTAGGCTGATCTAAATGAAACCATAATTTGGGGGCTACAAAATCAATGGCAATATAAATTTAAGAGGATCTATACGGATACATTACATAATACAGCTACATTACTGCAATGCTTCGGATCATACCAACAAATTTGTTTTTCTACCAAGTAACAATATATGCAGAAAATTTCCACAAGGTGGGGATGAAGTGGTGTTTCATATCAAGTAGTTTGCTTTGTACAGGACTTACAGTTTGTGCTCCTTTACAAGTTTTATGGAATAAAAATTTCATCTTATAAGTCAGGGATTCAATTAATATATTCATGAAAACACAATAGCTTTTTACAGAGTAATGTATGATACAATATAGACTTTTAAAAATAGCTTTGATAGTCTAATCGTAAGAGTTATAAAGCACTGGTCCTGAGAGAGTTCAAGTCAATTTTTTTTCACCTTCTGTCATATGCCTTATTGAAGATTGCCAGCAGATAGATGTCCAAAGCATGTCCAAGTGTAGAGTTAGGAAACTTTTGCTCTATCTTCATTCTGGTTTGCATGCTGTAACTTGATGAAAAAATACATATGACTTTTTATTTATTAACTTTATTAACTTGTGAACTACCAGATTTTAGCAGAAATAGGGTAAATGGAGAAATTTAAAATAACTGCAAGGGAAGGGAGATTGTTTTACCTGAGGAAAGACTGTCAAAAACTGGAACAGATTGCTCAGAGAGGCTGTAGAATCATCATCCTTGGAGATATTCTGATTTCCAGCTGATGAGGTCCTGAGCAGCCTGCTGCAACTTGACCTTCTATGAGCAGAAATTTGCACCAGAATACCTCCAGAGGTCCCTTCCAACACATTTGATCCTCTTTCTATTGCAAGACAACTGCCTTGCAAATGTGTAAATATCTAAGATCTCGGGAAATATTAAAATAAATATTGCAATGAATGCTCAACTTCAGCAGGCATTTTCAGTCCAGGCACTGGGCTTTACTCAGAGCATTAGAAAGTGAATTTCTAAGGAAAAAAAAAAAAAAACAACCAACAAAACAAAAATATCACTGGAAGAGTTCACCTGAAATTAAGAAGCCACTGAGGAAACAATCAAGGAGTCAGAGGTATATAAGAAGTTAGAGAAATTTGTAGACAGATAACACTCACACTAACAATATTTGCTTCATGGCTCTAGGTATGCATACCAGGAGGTTTCTTGCAAATCATATTTTCAGAAAGTGAAGTGAATGAAAATGGATAGTTGATCAAAATATTTGAGGACTGATAGAAAATAAAAATGTGCAAGCAGACAGCCATTGTAATGACCATCCATCCCAAACTACAGAAAGAACAGAACAAAATCATAAGAGTGTGTAAGGGGTTATTTGGATCTGACTTTGTAAATCACCCTTGTAGGTTTAGTTTCCATTTTCCCCGTGAGATTTAAACTCATCTACCATCTTCTGTTTGAAACCATTCAGCTGTTTCTTAGTGCAATGCAACCACTTACACAGAAGATTGACTATATGAAAAATTAATTAGTTAACTTTCCACTGACAGAAAACTGGAGCAGCCGGACTGTTTGTTCGTAAATTAGAAAGGCCAGACACCCCTATCACAGACAGCTTCTTATACAGGCTCTTGACCAAAGTTAATTTTTCTGTTCAAGCAGGAAAATTTTCCAGAAAACTCAGTAGAATTGTTTAGATTAATTAGTGAAAGATCATCTCAGAGTATCCACCAGATGTCATTGTGGTCCTGTGAAGATTACCACTGTTAGGGTTGTAAAAATATAAAAACATAAGTTAGAAACCTCAGCCAATTTTGTATTTCATAAACTAATACACAATTAAAAAAATATATATCTTATTATATGTTAGAAAAAAATTTTTAATATTTTCCATTGTTTTACTCTGGTCCCCGTGGAATACAGAAAATTTAAATACACAGGTTCTTTGTATCAGCATTTCAACACTGCCAGCCTTCTGGCAGGCATTTGCTGTGGGAGAAAAATCTATTTTTAGATGAGATTAAATGCTTATATGAGGTTAAACAGTAGGAAAAAGGAGTAAGAAAAAAAAGAAATTCAATGAATGCTTCAGAGTTTTAAAGCATTTCTTTCACACCATCTTTAATTTTAATTTTTCCTTCTGGATGACTTGCCACGCATAGAGAATTAAGATTTGTTTTATATTGTACACAGTTCTTGAAAGCAGAACTTTCCTCAAGAATATTAGGATGTAAAAAAGGCAAATTTTAATGACTGGTGTATGGTTTTCTCCCAAAATAGGAACATCACAATTATAATGGAGATTTCTTTTGGTACAATCAGATACAATTTTCAGCTGAACTCCAAAGATCAAGTCAATTATGATCCAAATGACTAAATCCTGCACCCTGCAGAAAGAAAACTACTTGGATTCATGACTCAGTAAGGTACTTTCAACATCCAGAAATGCACAATAATTAGCTGTTATTGAGGACTGGTATTCTCCAAGTTATTATAAAAGTTCTATAATGAGAAATGTAATGTAATAAATGCTGGAGAGGGAAAAAAATGTCTTACATTGTCAATATTTAGCACATTTATGTAGAAAATTAACATGGGCAACATATTGATGTACAGCAACCCTCGCTCAAAGTCCACAACTGGGATGCATAGAACAGGCAGTTCTTTGAAGAGGTTGCAATATTTCTCTTCTGAGAATTTTGGTTTTATGAAAAATTATGAAATTTTAGAATTTTCTGCTCAAATAAAAAATACCACCTCTCCTATGTAAAAATTAATGCAGTATGAGCTTGTTTTTTTTGTTCTGGAATCACAGGTATTTCTATTTAGTGTACACAACCCCTATGGATTTGGTGTTTTTCCTGACTTACTCCATATTCCCTTAATGAATGACCTGTGCTTCCATTACATCTTACAGATATTTGCAGTAATTGGATGTTCCTCAGATTCTGTGATCTGGCCCCTGGTACGGAAATTAGGAAAAAATAATCGAAGGGCATCCTTATTAAAAAATATAAGCCTTTTTATTTACTGATTGAAGAATTACAGATTGCTTCAGCATCTCTTAGCTATTTTATGAACTTCACATAGAATTAGTTTGGCTATATGAAAAAGAAATGTTATTGTGAAAGGAAAAATACAAGCAATGTTTTTGTTACTTGCAGTATCACAATTTCCTTGGCACTGGCAGGATTAAGATATGGTTATTGTTGTTCCTTTCTGAACACAAAAATGTTATCCAGAGAGTGACAAATGGTTTTAGCATAACATGGAGTGTTCCTGCTTTCACTATAAGAAGTGCTTTTTGGAGAAATCTGTTGGAAAAGCTAGTGACCCTCCTGTATGACAGATGTTACTTTTCTTGACTAATTTATTGTAATCTCTCAAAAGGGGAAAAAATAAAATTAATGTGGATCAAAACTATAGCCATGGGGCACTTAATGAAGATTTACAGTTAGAATACAAAATACAGTGGTGTGTGGAGCAGAAAAGACATTGGAGATTTGAATTAAATTTTGCCTAGATGCCTTTCAGGCAAAAAAAAAAAAATCTATTCTTACATAATTTATTCTTTTATTTTATTGCTATGCTTATGTCTACATTTATCAATAGAAAGTTTGTACTTCAGTGGGAGCACAGGTGGGGTCTTACAACCAAATCCTTTTTAAGTTTTGGGCTAGATGACAAGGATTTGTAAGCCTTTGTAGGTTCAAGACGTATTAGATACACAAATAATGAAATCATCAGCAGACAGAAGTGATTTAAGGGAAAACTATTCAGTGAAGTACCTGAAGAAACTATACAGGAAGGAATGTTTAAATAACAGCCTCATAGAGTCTATTGCTGCCATGGGAAGTCCTGATGCTCAGGTGATGAGGTGTGGGATAGTGGCAGACACTGATGTTTTAAAGCAGGAGCATTGAGACAACTTGTGATGACAGACTGCCTCAACATGATCCCCTCCACCAGAAAAATATGCAGAATGGGAATTCTGATATTCTTTCAGCTCTAAATGCAAATAGCTGCCTGAGCAAGGAAGACCAGTTTGGATAAATTGTGCTGCAGTGGACTTGCAGAACAATTTAATTTTGTATCCCTCATTGTTCATAGAATTTGAGGGAATCATTTAGAAAATTGTCATGGTTGACGCTCGTTCTGATTTGACACATAAGTCGGATAGAACAGGGAGTATGAAGGGACCTATGTGTTGAACCAGAGCATTATGTTTTGTCACCAGGTATTGTTTTGTCTTGGGTACTGCTGACACATAAATCATCATGTTTTGTTATTCTCTGTTATACAACCAAGTTAGTTAGTATTACACTTATCTGAGACATTTTTCTACCCAGCATGTTTCTTCTTGTTTCCTTTTGTGCAGAAAAATTTCTTCCTGTCCTTAAAGTATAAGATCATAACTTTACTTGAAAATATACCAATAGTGATAGAGTTTTATGAGGATGCATCACATATCCAAACAGTGAAATAGCATATGTGACACTGTTTTCAATTCTGCTTCAACTATTTTTAGCTAGAGGTACAGAGCAGTATGAAGACCCCAAGTTTTTATCTGTAGGATTTAGGAAAAAAAGATTGTCAGGTAGATTGTAATTTAAAAAAAAATAAAATGCCAGAGATCACACAGGATTTTCTATTTCAGAACCACTTTTGGAAGACTTTTGGAAGATTGATCCATTTTGTCCTGGCTCCCTGCCTTGTTTTGTTTCCTTTGTTTTTCTTTCTGGATAAAAGTGATCAGGCACAGACGTTCTCGGGTTAATGGGGTCTTGTAATAGCAACAGTGACTGATGCAACCCAAAAGATTCAGCCTGGTAGATTTATTAAAAACACACAAGCAATACCAGGTCTACCCTGTGAAAAGATTTTTCCAAAGGAAACTGCATTGCTTACAAATCAAACTGTTCTTTGTACTTTTTTTCCAAGTCACAGCATCATCCTGAACACTTTGCTCTGGTAGAGAATATCTGTGATATTCTAGTTCTGTGATACATTGTGTAATTTTCATCTGTTCATATAACATATGTATGCTTTTGCAAAGAGTAGGGACACCCCATTTTAAATCCCTCTATGTGGAGTAGAAACACCATACTTAAAACAGCCATGAAAAAGATGGATATGGAATGAATCGTGTAGTGTTTAAGAAAGGAATTTTTCCTGATCAGTTGCAGTAGCAATAGGAAAAAAGCAATAATAATAACAATATAAAAATATTGTATTAACTATTTGGGATTTAGATAGCATTGAAAAAAGGTATATCTGTCTTACACAAGGGCTCTTTTAACATCAAGTAATCTACAAGGCAATGTAGAATGTCAGAATTTTACTTATATTTCATTCGGTGAAGAGTCTGGAGAATTATTGGAATGGGGAAAGAAGGGCAATCAGTTACATAAGGACAGAGACTTTTTGTTGGAAATAGAATATTTAAGGTTAAATAATTGCCTGTGGAAGTTTCTTTTCTTAACCCATTCAGAAACACTTAAAGCTCATTTTCACCATTAGAGGGCTTTGCTCTTGACAACACTGTGCAGCAGCTCAGTAAGAATGCACAGTACTCCAGCAGCAGTTAATGTATCGAAGATACCGTAATTTGAAAGGTGAAAAAGGAGAAAACCAATAGATTTTGGGCTGTGACGCCATGAGTTCCTTCCTAACCCTTTTCTAAAGTTGTCTCTTAAAGGAGATCAAAACTGAGAGTAGTCCGAAAATACAGAGTGACTGGAAAAGTGAGAACAAAATGAATAACTGAGCTGATATGAGGTGACTGATAGGAGGTAGAAGTCAGCAACTAAAAAACCCACCTGTGATTATGTGATTAACAAAAAAAAAAAAAAAAAAAAAAAAAAAAAAAATTAGTGTCTGGAGTTCCCCAGTGTGATGAGGATTTTGTGAGTTTTTGAGTATGTACACAGCATGTGACAGCTCTGCTGCTTTTAGCAATGTGCTAAGTAGATCTGACATGCAGAAGCAGAGGGACATGCAGAGTGAGGAGGAGCAAAATAGAAAATAGAAGCAAGTCATGGAAGGTCAGTGGCCCAGTAATGAACAGCATAGAGGTCTGTGCCTTGACCTGGAGACCTTTCTGCTGACCTACACAATTTGCCTAGGCTTGTTTATAAGAACATATTTCTATATGTAGAGAGCAGAGACAGAGAATAGAAGACCTAAGAAAACTACTTGAATTATTTTATTAGTTCACCATCTATACAATTTTCAACACAGCTTGTCAAGTGGATACCATCTGATGGGTATGAAAGAAGGATTGACTTGTTTTCTTCATAAAGGATAGTATCTCAGCTGGTAGGAAGCTGCAAGGGAAGCTCACAATCTTAAAGAGTACAAGAAGCTACTAAGGTACACATAAAGCAAACTCCAGGACAAAATGAACTCTAGAATGCTGTTGGGAGAGTCAGAAAAATATTCTATTTAGATTTCAACTGCATATGGAAATACATGTGTCTAAACCATCATACACAGAATGTACTACAAGCATTTGATAAATAAAAGTGAGAGTATTTTATGCAGCACTTATAAAGTAAAGAGTGCATAGTTCCTTTAGCACTGCAATATTTTAATTAGACAGAGATACTGCATTATACATGGAAATCAGACCAGAACTTAATTCAAAAGAAATGGAAAAGGAAACCACAGAATGTTAAGTAGTTCTGTGATACTGCAGCCTATGTAGCTCCTGTGAAGATTTGTCGTCCCTAATGAATAATGCATAGAGTATGATTTCTTTCAAGGGAATAATAGGCTATCTAATAAAAACTTTGAGGAAGGTTACAATTTGCCTGCCTAAAGTGAACCACAAAGAGAAAAAAACATCTAGATATCCTATTATCAAACAAAATAGTATCAGACCTAGCAAAAGTAAAAAACAGCTTATTTATTCTCTAAGTTTGCAATTATTCTATCACTTGTTTTCTGTACGAAGATGCTGCATTAACAACAGGTTTTATAAAAGCAGTTTGCACCTCATTGGAACAATATAATATTTTCTTTCTATGCTGTAAAAAGATGAATGACAAGATGGCTTAATATGCCACTAAAAGCTAATTTCTGTATGCTACCCACAGGAATACAGGGACATGGAATATTTACTTTGTGCCTTTTTTTTTTTCCACTTTGTCTTCTTTTTTCATTAACTTTCAAATCAGGGGACAATTTACTCAAGTGTATCTATTGCTGCATATTACATCTGACACATGTAATTTTGCCTGGAAAGTATGGATGATATAGATTCCTGGCAAAATTACAAAGTGTCAGGAAAGTAAAATTAAGAAGAATCAATATGTCTGTTGAGTTTAATGTGAAGAATTTTATTCATCTGTAAAGAGCTGAAGGCTCTTTAGTGACTTCATTGCATGTGTGTGTCATTTAGCGGTCGAGAAGGGAATACAATCTGTAACACCAATCATTCTGTAAAGATTCCTGAAAATATTAGCATCATTATTGAATGGTCCAGGATGCTGAAAGTCTATCTGCTTGCATGGGATTGGCAGTAATACTAATTCTGAATGATTTAGCAGAACTGGATGTCAGCTAATTTAATACATAAATTATGACTTGTTTTGCTGTTTTAGCTAACATAGGAAGAAGCAAGTGTGCAGTGCCTTGAAATGACATAAAAAATCTATACGAAATGAATGGTTGAACAGAACTGTTAAATGCTCAAAAGCCATATTTTATGTCCTCTTTTTCTTGAAGTGTGCCACATTGCATGATCTGATTCTGCTCCTAGGTGGTTCAATGTACAGCAGAAATAAATCTGTTGAAGCGTCTAGGGATGAACTCGGACATGTAATATTTTCATTGAGAGACAGAAAAAATATCCAGATTGTTTCAATTAGAAGGACCCTTTCAATGCCAAATGGCTCAGAAGAAAACAGAGCTTTGTAACCCAGCCTCTACGCTCCTTCTCTGCTCATATAAAAATGTTTACTTTGTACTGCAGTCAAGTAATGGCTTTGCCAAAATGCCTGGGAAGGAGCCCAGATCTTTTAACACTTCAAGCATTTTTGTGAGCTCTATAGTCATACAATATTGGTTGTAATAGACATCATTGCAAAACCTTGGGTTCAGGGAGTGGCTAGGTTTCTTACTTTACAAGGATGTACTTCCTGGATCATAATTTCTATGAGAAATTTAGTTAAAATAGCTGTGCAAAAATCAACCTTCCTATCCTTTCTTCATTGCTCTCAAGCATAGAAAATTGCAGTAAAAGGTCAGAATCCATTTTCCAAAAGACGGTTAAAGAAAAAAAAACCAAACCAAAACAAAAAACCCACAGTCATTAATTTCAGGATTAAAAAACATTACCTGCATGTGAGTAACAGAAAAATCCAGAGTTACTGCAATTGAATGTAAGGAAGATCCTGTGGTGGTGATATTAAATTGCTGAAGTCACTTTCCAGAAGTATAAGATCTAATGGATAATGAAAATATTGCACGTCTACAGTCACCTTTTCCTTCTGAAGCTGTTTGTAGGCACCACTGCTGTCAGCCAAACAAGTGGACAAAGGATTGTTCAGCATTTATGTATATTTGTATGTATTTTTGTACTGTATATATATATTTTATACATATATATATATTTATGTTTATTTTATGTGTATTTGGTAACAGCTGCAGGCACAATAAGTTCCTCCAACTGTAGAGCTGCTCAGAATAAGTTTTTTTTTCTTTTAATTTGACCTTAAATTAATCTTTTCCTTTTATTTAAAAAAAATACTCTGTAACTAATTTTTTATGTAATATAAACACCATATTTGCATACTCAGTGGGATATAGAAGGTAGAAAATTGTCAAAGGTAAAGTGGGACATGGCAATTATATTTTTGTCTTCAGTTATACGTTTATATACTAGGGAGAAATATGGGAAAGAACAGGAGGAAGGGACAGGAGGGACACTGAAATACAACACTTGAGAATTAGTTCCTGTAACTGCTGAAAGAGGTTCAGGTTGCTTGAGAATCATTCTTTCTAAAGTGGATAGCTTAACCTTAACTGGATTTTACCTGTCTGTCAAGAAAAGGTAAATGCATTGCTCCTCAGTAAAAATTCTTCAGTCTGCAGTTATCATTTAGAAAACAGAAAACATTAAAATACTGAGTTGGTACTTACATATATACCTCTGCAATATAGGGTTATCATTTGCTCCATATATGGATATATGGGAAAAGAGAGGATTAAAATGAAATACATTTGCTCTGCGTTTACTAAAAATAAGCCAAACTTCAGCTAGCATTGGGAAGACATATAAATTCCTTTAGCTGAACTGCCTCCTTGGAACGTAGCATTCTGTAAAGCGGTCAAACCACAGTACTATATAATATGTTTGCTTTATATACTTTCTTCTTGAATAACGAAATTTATTATGCATGCTTTTAAACTACAGTTCTTATAAGTACTGAGATACTGTTCCCCATGGAAAGCCAAGCAGTTGTCCTTTAGGTGATTAATTATCAACAGAAGACATGAGAAAATTTCATCAGTAGCTCAGAGTTGGCATTGGATGGATCATATATATCAGTGTGAATTTTCATATTCTGCTACAATAATATAATATGATTAATTTTATATGACCTAATAATTATCATGTAGTGAAACTATTATGATTACAGTAGAGTTCTATATGGACTATGCATGAAATAAAGATATATGTAGATGTATATTTACGTGTTCACATGTCTGTGCACTACCATTAACTCTTCCTTAAGTGATTACTTTCAACAGCATAAAGGCAAACAGCACAATATAACTCAAATCAATTTATTAGGAAAATATTTGCAACATATGAGATAATTTCTCTTTCTTTAAAAATTTTGCTTTCTGAAAGACTGCAAATGGTCACTTGAAGGAATACATTAAAAATTCTTAAGTAAAATGGTGCTGCTTTTAAAGTTTTATGCAATCAATAGGCATAAATATATGTATATAAAATATATAATATACATATAATACATATAAATATATATATAGTATGTATACTGTATATAGCAATTCTGAAATTACTTGGTAATTTAGTTAGCTCTGAAGTCTTTATTCCTTCTTTTTCCCATGACCTTAGAGGATATTGGATAGTGGATTATTCACAGAATTAATAGCTATGTAATAAGAGTGATTTGGAAAAATGTAGCTGATAGAGAGCTGCATTTTGGGTTGCAGGCTTGTTGTTATACTCTTCTCTTAATTTGTTAATTAGTGAATCCTTTCACACAGGAATAGCTTAATAATCTCTAAAACACGTATAGAAATCAAACACCTCCCAGGTGAAGTTTCAGGCTGTATTATTGAATGTTGCAGTGCAACAGGTAATACAGGCTGACAACTGTGAATTTACTGTTATAGTCATTGTCAAGCCATGATAAACAAAAGGACACAAAAGGTTTTGTTTGGAAACCATTTATCATCCAGGGGCAGTGGGCTTCCCAGAAATGCTGTCTTGGCAGTCAAGTTAAGTCTTTAACAGTCTTTCTCTGATAAGGTGTTAACATGTGTGTGTCTTCAACAAGGCACAAAATCATGTCCTGTGGGACAATATAAAAAAATTCAAGGTTTCTGTATCAGCTTTTAGATGGGGATCAAAAATATAGTCAATTATATTTATATCCCAGTTTTGGTGTTGGCATTTCATTCTTGTCATGGTGGGGCTGGCCCACCTTAGTTGAAGTCAATAAACTTTTCCTTCTTTCTTCTGCAGAACTGTGCCTCATCCTTTTTGTCTGTTAGTCCATTTGTCTGTAGATCATTCATCTATAAATCACAGATTCCACAGGAACCACTCTGATAGATACTGTAACATATGTATTATGAGGATATATACAGCAGTCAGTGTCACAGAAAGATCTTTTTTCCCCCTCTTTAAAGGGTGCTTTTCACCCATCATCCTGGAAATTCATAAAGTTCAGAAAATAAGAAAACTCACTGAAACTGAGGCTGCTTTCATGCATATAAACATATTTAAGGCATTTGCTTGTGTGATATGTTGGCTGCTGTTATGCAACTATTTTGTTCCAGATACCATGCATGGGAAAATAACTGCTGGAACTCACTGTAAGGCAGCCTGTTTAAAATTTTTTTGTATCATTTTTTATGTCAATAATAAACTGATACACAATGCAAATAAATTACAATATTCTTCATTATTTATATTTTACTGGACCTGAACATATATAAAGGAAACCAACTAAAAAATTACAATAAACCCCCACATCTTTAATTATGTACCATCTTTTCCAGCAATATAAATGTTTGTCCAGAGATTTTTTCAAACTGCTTGGTTTTAAAAGCCATTGGAATCTTCTTTTATCTTTTATCATTATGGTATATTCATAGATTTCATAGGTAGGTAGATTTTGTACTAAAAGTACAAACTAAATTTTTCTCTAAAGCTTCATTGTTTTAATGTTTATTTCTTTCAGATTGCATGTATTCCTGTAAATACAAATACAATAAATATAAACTCAATATATTATTAGTAAACATATATTACATAAATTTACATCTTGGAATGACTTTATTTTGCCTATTTTATAAACATTTAAAACTGTAAGCGCAAAATTTGTACTGAACAATTTGACCTTCTTGCTGCTTTAATGTAGTACTTTATATTTATAACAGCTTATGATGTTTCTTATTCAAGAACCATTGTGGTTTTTTCTAGCTTTGTGTGGCCTTTCCATGACATGTTAATTAATACACAATAAGACATCTGAAAATGTGTAATAGTTTGTGGCTGGACTTCAATAGAGCAGGACTTCATCTGCAGCTCTAACCATAATGTCAGATTGCTGTTCCTACACCAGTAGTCACAGATGTGTGTAGCAAGTATTTCTTCAAATATAGCAGCTGTAGCAAGTATTTTTTCAACAAAAATATAGCACAGGTCTGCAGGAGTTTATATGATTATATTTCTTCTGATTAGCAGCTGTCAGTATTCACATTACATGCCTTTGAGTTTAAAATTCTAAACAGAACTTGCACCTAACTTAACCCAACCCCATTTTCTTATATGTACTACAATAATTTTCTCTATGTGCTACAATAATAACAAACTTTTTGAGAAAAATTCATAATAATTATATCAGACTGTTCTAAAGTTAATTCTGTAACTATTACTGATGATGCTCAAATCTTTGCTGCAAATACATAAACTTTATGTATTTGCAGCAAAGATTCAATAGACATAGACTGAGAATTTGCTCCTGTGATGATACCCAATGCCATGTGAAATTTTTTTTTCAAAACATAAGTCAAAACATGAAAACATATGTTCACTAAGAGCGTTTACCAATTGAAGTAAAAAATATAGAACTTTTTTGGGTGAGGTCTCTCACTTTGTCCCACAAGGAAACAATTTAATTTAAAAACTATTCTATTTACACATTTACAAAAAATAACATTTCATTTTGCAATTATGATTTTTTTAAAAAGAAGAAAGAAATCTACATTTAATATATAGGCAGCTGAGCCAGCACAAAGGAACTGAAGTTGGCTGTGCCCTGGAAAATGCAGCAAGGCAACTATGAACAAAGATTTAGCTAAACACATAAATGTGCCATATTTGTGTAATGAATTTTCAATGTGAAGCTTTTTAGATAAAAATTCACTATTTCTATGACCCATGAATGAAAAAATTATGGCCAATTTAACTGTGGTTATCAAGAAACCCTTTTTCCTTGTATAACAAATAGTGAGAAGTATGAATACATAATTAAAGGCAGCTTACAGTACTGTGATTGTCTGGAAAAGCAGCCAGATTGCAAGCCCCCCCCTTTTTTTTTTTTTGCTTCATTTAATAAGATTTTAGCTGTTGGATCAGGTCCAATCATAAAAAACACTGGAAATGAAGACAGAAACTTTGAGACTTCCATCCCACTTAGAGTTTACTAATTAGATGGAGAGCAACCAAGCAGATGCCATCCACACACTTGCTGCAATGCATTTTGTGTGCTGTATCAGGGCAATTAGAACTCTATAAGTTTATATGCAAAACTGTAGCAGTAATTTAGAAAAACATAGGCATAAGAGCAGTTCTAGATGAGCAGACAGTGGGAATGACTGAGCAACATATTCAAGATTTCTTCCTTTTCAAGCTTCAGATATGGTTACAGACAGGTGGTAAATATTTACCTCTGGCTGTGCTTATTTGGGTTAAATGACTTCATAATTAACACTGGCAAATTGAAAACAGCTTGGGATCCCCAATGCATTCTTAGCTACTTTAACTTAGGTTGTGAAAGTCTATAATGCTCTTCTGCCTTATATATAAGGCAACTGTAGTATGAGCTAAGGAAGATTGACAGATGGCTGAGAGATCGGTGTAAGGAAGATGGGGCCCAGGTGCTTATACCTTGCAAGGTGAGCAGAAGAATCCATCTGGGGGGTGAATTCCTTTGAGTATCCAGGAAAGCCTTCCAGATGGCATGAATGATAAGAGCTGTAGGCTGGCCTTTTTGAATTGTTGTGTAAAATACACAGCCTGTCATTTCCTTACAGTCTTTTTATAGTAGTGTGTGTTAGAACATGAATCTTCTTGCTTTTTGTATGAAAATTGTTTTATATCTGATTTTTCTTGTTTGTTTTTGTCTACTCCTGTAACATCTTGAAACAGGGGATCAAACCTTCATGCTCTGGAGCAATTGCACCATGGATTTATACTTCTTCATACTTTTCTTTATTGTTCTCTTTTTCTTTCCTTATGATTCTGAAGATTTTATATTTATATTTACATTATTTATATTTATATATTTATATATATTAAGCACCATTTGATAAACATTCTTTGGAACCACTCTGAAAGCACCTGAAATAACTGTTTGTCTCTGAACAGGATATAATGTAATAAGTGCTTTAAGAGAGCTCAGGACTGATGCATCCCCTCAGAAAGTTCTAGATATGTTAAGTGCTGAAATATTTTTTTAATTTTAGTTTGCTGTTATGCCTTTAACCCAGGACATCAGTATATACCATGTTCACTGCATCACCCAGCTCTGTATATCTGCTTCTGCAGTCTCAGAAGGAATGACTCCTACCAGATCATGCAGCCACACACTTAGTCAGAAGTCAAAGGAGGAAAACTAGAATGCTTAGGGTCCCAACTAGCACTATGTTTGGGTAAAATAGAAAAACACAGAATCAAGAAAAAACCCTTCAAACCAAAACTTCTATCCTTTTTTGGATAGAATGTTCCACTTTTCCTACTACTGAATAATGACTTTTTACAAATCTAGGCAGATTTTTGAAGAGGAGATTATAAACTGTCTTTTTATTACATTTACAAACTGACAGCTGAATTCCTGTCTGCCTGGAATGTTTTTCTTGCTATATGCAAAGATGCTCTGACACAAACAGAAGTCTTGTAAAATAAGTTGTCTGGTAGATACTCTTGTTTGAAAAAACATGAAATGTACAGAGTGACTTTTGGGATTCTCCCCTAAAAATTTGCTGTCTTACATAATAATTTTAGTGTAAAAATATATTTTGCAACAAGCAGTATCTGTTTCTTGTTCCCACACCTTTTGAAGGTATGTTCTGGTGACTAAATCTATTTTGCTGGATACCCCTCCCACCGCACTCCTGAAAAAAAGTAGGAGGAGAAAAGACATCCCTTCCACTTTTTGAAGTCAGATCAGTTCACCGGTCTGATGACCTGCACAGCCAGGCAGACTTTTATTCTAGCATGAGCCAGAGTAGTAGTTTGTTGGAGGATGGCTGGGGTAGATAGAATTTCCTTCATCTGCCTTGCTCTCATTTTATTATCTAATCCCTGCACATTTTAATTCTAAATACAGTAATATATTTCAGAAATAAGAATTATGCAATTCCCTGTTGTGTTTACACTTGTTGTATTCAGAAAGCCCTAAAGCATCTCAGACAGGTCAAATATTGGTATTTTATTCGCTTTCTTTCTCCCACTGAAGATGTTATCAGCTATCAGACAGTGCAAGTCTGACAGCCCCTAAGGTTTTTGGTTTGGTTTTTGGTTTCAGTTTCAAAAAACTGAGAATGGTGTGTCTGGATTTTATACCTCAGGAATGTTGATTCATATTTTTAGAAAATAATTTTTCTACAACTCCAGGTACTGCTAGGTTTGTGTTTTGATACAGAGTTTGGTAGGACTGCAGGTAAGGAACAATGCACTGCTATTCAATAAAATAAAGTGATCTGCACTTGCTGAAGGTAGGCTGTGTGTTTGCTTTTCAGTTCTGAAATTTCTAGCTTTTTTGCAATGTACGAGGGCTTTTATTCTTTGCCACATCTGCTCTGCTGAAAAGTAACACTGGCTTGCCCTTTTTTTTTAAAAAAATCAAGCTAGTACGATATGACTAGTTTTATTCCAATATTAGTAAATAGGCAAAACTTTGCAAACACGAAGAAGGGATTCCTCAGAGACTCATATTGTAATGCCTGTTGCTAGGAAACCATGTTTTTTTTTTTTTTCCTTTTCTTCAAAATGTCTGAAAATGCCTGGCTTCAAAGGTGGCTGGGAAGAAGGGAGTAGAAGGAAAAACATTTCATAAGTCTCTCTCTCTTCTCCCTCTTACTTTCCAATATGAAGAGAGCAATGAGCTGATAGGATTCACTGGGATTCTGGAGAATATATGAATAAATCCAAGAGCTGTAGGGCCTGTGCATTGATGTGTTGTGTGACGTGGGGATTTGAGCACAGAGCAGAGCCAAGGGACCTCTCTGGCTCCCATGGGCCTTCCTCTTGAAGCTCCTCCTGTACCACCTCCCTGGCACCTGCTCCTTCCCTGGGATACCCCAGGTATTTTTAGCAGCTCCATTTCATCCTCACTTTAGGGTTCTCTGGATCTTTATCTTTCCCTTTCAGCCTGCACTGTTTCCTCTTCCTGGGCTGCCCAGAGAGGACAAGTGTGTGGAGCTGGGGTGTCTGAGGGACCTCATCAGAGGAGCTGCTCTGTGTGAGCTTTGGACCTGCCTTTCAGGAAAGCTCCTGGTGCCAGGGGAAGGGGAATGTGGGTTACACTGCGTCCTGGTTTAGGCCAGGGGAAGAGTGAGGGGAGAGATCTCCCCAGGGGGCAGCAATCGGGGAGTAGGAGGTGGGGAGATGCCCCATGGGTCTCCTTATCTGCCTTCTGCCCCGGTGAGTTCCCAGGTCTTCAGTTCTTTTTCATATTGGGAATTTCCCTGCCCTGCTTCTAGCTTCCCCTCTCATGCTGCATCTCCTGGTATGCTCCAGCGTGGTTTGGACCTTGAGCCACAGGTAGTGGTGCCACTTCTCTGGAAGCAGATGCAGAGCTGGGTACTTTTTCTCACCTTAATCAGGAGAAACTGAAAAACCCATCTTGCCTCTCAATTAGTTATGTCATTCAACTCTGGTAGCCTTTCTTGTCCAAGGAGGAAAAGCACCGGAATGAGCCTATGGTGGAGTAAAGGGTCAGTTGTGCCCCATCACACAGAAATGGCTCCTCCCCACATCCTCTCCTGGTGAAATTGACAGGATGGGTGGTGTAAGTAAAAGCTTTAGATTTCTTTCCCCCCCAGAGACGAAGAAAAAGGGACTTTGTCTCTATTTGTCCAGTCATTTTCTTCAACTCAGAAATCAACTGGTGATATTCACTAAGGAGCATGCCTGACCCTAGAGCTGTCCATGACTGCTGTGAACAGGCCCACACCATAAGTTTGGACATCTCAGGACAGAGGACTGGTCCCTGGCAGCGGGGCTGTGCAGGTTTTGGGGCTGCCTCCCTCCCCTTTCAGCCATCACCTCTCTGGCCACTGGCTTCAGCAAAGTTGTTTCACCTCTGTTTTTATTCTTTGAGCCAAACATGTTGTGTTTGGGCTGGGACAGGAGGAAGGCATCATGTTCATAGATTATTGAGTTATCAATTATAGATTATTGAGTTATCAATTTATTTGAAATATTTAGATGTACCTGTCAGAACAGGTACTGTTTTGACGTTTCTCCTGGAAATTCTTTTTCCTCTGCAGTTAGTTTTGCTTTTTTTTTCAATTGACCATATTAATCTTAACTTGCTCTTCTTAGCATGGAAAGCATCTTCCATGGCAGGACTCCAATTAATTTTTCTTAATTTTGGCGAATAATATCCAAGCTTGCTGAATGTAGTAAATCTAGAGTCAATATGAATGTGATTTGACTAATTCAACCTGTTTTGGTCCAACCGAACCAGACACCAGAGAACTGAATAATATCACTTTTTAAGTTCTTTTAAGCCTCTTCCAGGTTTTGTTGGGGGTTGATTTTTTTATTTGTTTGGTTTTTGTTTGGTTGGTTTTGTTCTTGTTTCTGTTTGCTGTGTTTTTCTCTCTTTTTTTTTTTTTTGTTAAGAAATTCTTGTTGACTGTGTTCAGCAGGCTCTGGGTGTGATTTTGCATCAGATGAAAGGAGGAGCTGCTTCTCCAGTAACCTAGGTAGATTTTGAAAAAAAAATAAAGAGTGTCATAAATCAATAATTCTGGTAGATAAAACAATTAGTAAATGGCTTTTCTCTTACCAGTGGTATGGTTTTTTATTTCTCAAGATAATGCATTTCAGGAGTTACTGAGAGCCACAGGATCTTTTTCTGTCTAATCATGTATTATTTTTGTTAATATTGGCATGGCTTAAGTGGTGTGCACTCCAGGAAAGAATCTGAGTTGAATTCTGTTATTTACAGTTGACTGTTTGCAATTTATAGACCAGGTTTGTCTGATGTCTGTGTTGCTATGGATTTTTCACTCTATTAACAGAGAGGCAATTTATTTGTCTGGTGTCTCAGCAGATTCCTTGCTCCTGTGTTTAGGGTTTTGGGGGAGAGCTGATTCTGATCTCTTTTGCATCACAAAGAATTTGTATTCTTCATTTCCAAAGTGTTTAACAATTTTTATGCTGCTTTATGTATCGGAATTAACTGAAGTACAATATCTCTCAATTGTTTTAAAAAAGACTTTTTCCAGACTGACTTAGAAGTTTCTCTTCTGTCTGTGCCAAAATGAAACAGTACCATGAGAATTAGCAGAATGGAGGGATATTTCTGTTCTCTTCATGCACTGGATAGGCAAAACGTGATTATTACTCCGTGGCTATTGTAGCAGAATGTAAGATATTTTGCTTTGTTTCTTCCCTCTGTGGATTATTTAAATGCACTTTACCTTTCTTCTAATCCCAAAGCTATTGTGCCATTTTGTTGCATTCATGGGGGTTTAAGTCTTTCCTCATTTTTGCTGTACGTAATCTCTCTCGTGTAACAAAACAAAGACAAAACCTCCTGATCCCTGCAAATGCTTTTGTCACATCAAACTAAACATATTTTAAGCTTATTTCTCTTCAACTTGGAGCTCTGAGCATTGCAATATCTGGACAGGCTAGCTCATAAAGCATCTATGTAGATGCATTATTTTAACACTCATTAATGCCCAGAAAAAAGGTTAACCAGCTTCACTGAAATGCTAGGTAATTGCTACAACAAGGCTGCCTATTAGGCTGTCAGGAGTGTGGCACTAAAATGTTTGCTACTTATGAGGCCAGAAGTAGCTTGGGTATCATTGCAAGGCACTGTCTTATTCCCTGAAACACAACCTGAGCTTCAATCTTCAAAATAAAATGAGGAAAGGGAAAAAAGTAGGGTAGAGTTGAACCTCTTGTTTTGTGCAGAATCCAAGTGTCCAGTAGAAATAGGATTTTATTCAAACTTGGTATGCTTTTTAATCTTAGAGGACTTTCACAATTATGAGGTGTTTTGTTTTGTTTGTTTGTTTGTTTGTTTTTTAACTTATTTTTTAACGATTTTTTAAAGATACTGTTTCCTTTCAAGACTACAGGAAATAATTTTTAGTATTTTGCCAACTACAGAGTTCAAAGAAAACCATGAGTCTTCATGTTTGTCAAGGTTACTTTGAATACCTTGTTGTGACTGTTATAATAGTCACTGTTTGCAGTGACAAATATGATGTAATGAGGAAGACTTTGGCTAAACAATTTATTTCTAAGTTTTAACTTTTACCTTATTTCTAACTTTACTGGCTTAAATTTCAATGTCTTTTGCTTCTCATACAGTGTTGTATTTTACATATCTCTGCATGCATGCATATAGCACAGATTTTGCTATTTGTTTTTTTGTCAGCCTTTCTCCTGGATTTTTTTTTCCTTGAGTTGGCAAATACCTCTGTTTCTGACTGAAACTCTTTGTTCAGTGTGCAGACCCCATGGCTATGTCTCATTACATGTCCTTCATGTTTTGGATTAAAATAAGTCTCATCCCTTGGCCAATGCAGTAATCTACATTATACAGTATGTAGATGAATTGACCTTTGAATAGTTCCAAAGGACTATGGGTCTGCCTGTACCTTAAGGACATTTTTAAAATTTTACAAGATGCAGTAATGAAGAAAAATTCTAGTTCTTCAGTTGGACGACTCATTACTTTGATACTGCATTTGGTACTATAAACAATCATTTACCCTGGCGTGAGTAAAAAAATGAGCTTATCAAAAACATAGAGAACCATTGCTTCTACTGCTAATAATGTCAGTAAGCTCATAATTTTCTTTTTCATACAGCAAATGCCTTTTTTGCAAGGTCAGATTATGTCACTCTAACTTGCTACTATAATTTCTTTTCCTCTTCTTCCTTAAAAGATTGTTTTTCCAGAAAACAGTTTTCTTTTACATTTTTAAAATCCTATTTCTAATGGAAGCTTGAATGAGGCAATACTGCAGCATCATATCAAGCTAGATTTTTATCAGTAACTGATGATGAGATTTTTCTACATATGTTGCAAATTGACTTAGATGGCTTCAGACAGTAGTGAACTGAAGTCTGGAAACTATGGAGTGAGAGATTCTACCAGACTGTGTGATTATGCAAATTAGGTTATATAATATGTCCAAGTCCAGTCTGGACTGGGCTTTGAGCAGCCTTGTATACTGGGAAGTGTTGACTCCTCAGTCAACAAGCAGGGTGCCTGAGCCCTGAGGAGCCTCTGGGCCATGTCCAATTAGATGATCACAATTCATATCTGAGTGGGCTATAAAACAGGGCCCTCAGTGGAGACCTCTTTTGAGGGGTTCTCCTTGGAGCAGGAGGTCTGTGATCAGAAACTCTTCTTCTGGGATTGTGATGCTTCCCAGAATTGAGTGTTCTCACCCTTCTTTGGGTGAGTGATTATGGATATACCCTTGAAAGAGTCCTCACCTCTTTTGGGCGGGCAATTCGATCTTCTGTGTACCCTTGAGTGAGAGATTCCCTTTGTGAGTCAGTGTGTACACACTTTGGAGTCATCATTCTTATTATGTAATGAATATATTCCAAATTTGTACAATGAACTTATAATGCATTAAATGTCAGTGGAGCGTTGTTGTGGTTATCCCTGTTTGGTTTGGTTACAAATTAAAGTTTGCTTAAGTTTTTAATCTGTGTGGAGTAGTTTTGGCATACCAATGCCACAGTTGCTAATTACTGTTTCTTGCAAGCCTTCTCCATGTTAATCTGGCTTTTTGTATTCAGTCATCCTTGAAGACTCATATTGTGAGGGGGAAAAAGGATACAGAAGGAAATAACTATAAAATCTACTCTGTGGCCTGAGGACATCACATCTAGAAAGAGATGTATGTATTGTTATCTCCTGCAAGCTGTAATACTTTGATAAAGTGCTGAATGCTTATAATGAAAGTTTTGTAAGCACCACTAAACCAAAAAAAAAAAGGTCAGGGATTTTTAAACAGAGTGAAAAACATGAAACTAACAATTTTTCATCCAATCTGATTGGAAAAACTAAAAATCATCTTACCAAAGCAAAGGGTTTGAAAATTATATGACCTTTATACATAATCATCCTGTTCTAAAGTTCTCTCTTTATATGAAAATAGGAGAATGTGTTTATAGGCAATTAATTCTGAAGGTAATTTCATATAAGAAATAAAAATCCTGATGAACAGACACATTAATTTTAAACTCATAAAAGCTTCTACATAACATCAACATGACAGTTGATATTCTTAGATTTGCTAAAAAATTACATTTATCCTCCTTCTCTCTGCTGTGTGACTTGTTTCTCTACTTCATCTTCCTAGTGAAATGAATGACATTCTTTTATTTTGCAGAAGAATTTCTGCAGTAGCAAATTACTGTTTAGATTTAGTCTTCTAGTCTTCCAGCACTGTTTGATAAAGATGTAGTATATAGTGGATGGTTATGTACTTTAAAAGGCAATCTGTAATTTGCAATAAAATTATATTGTGAGAAGCAAATGGAAAAATAGTATTGACATACAAAGTATTCAAATAGCTTTTGTGTTGTATTTTAGCTTTGTAAGTAGGCAAAATAGGTTAGCACGTGGTGGAGTTTTCTGAAATACTTCTTTCCAGTCCATGACTTTCCTATTATGTGCATGACAGAAAATCTTGTCAGACAAAAAATATTTTAAAATTACAAACAATATATTTCTCCTTGAAGGATATTAGAGGCATTAAGGCTGCACAATTGATAGGGAAAATCAGAGAGATAGATGCAGATGGTAACTTTGTTAGTTGGATTTTTCAGTTTTTGATTGAACATTTAGTAATACAGGTGGCCATCGGTTCAAGGGAGGAGATTCTCCCTTGGTATTTTCATATGTTGCTAGACATATAGCTTTCCAGATGTTCCTTCACTATTATAGCACTAATGTACTGTATCTGGTACTATATGGGTGCTGGACAGCTGTTCAGTGTGTGGCCTCTTCTTGAAGTATTAAGTTCATTTATCTAAAGAAATGTTTTTTTTGTTTTTTATCTTTTTTTACTTTTTATAATATCTGCTTGTGTACTTCTTGTTTTTATTTTATCTAAGATTATGGATGGTTGATAGCCAATATAATTTACATGCACAGAAACTGGGCAGCTCAGGAATTGTAAATATAATACTTACTTGAAAAAAAACCAAACTTTTTCTGTGCCTGCCTATACTACATTTAGTGTTCAGACTGCTACATATCCAGATGTTTCAAAAATTCCTGCAGCATGACTAGTTAGTGACAAAACCAGATAAATCTTAGAGGTCCTGAAAATCTATCTGTTGAATATTACCTGGCACAAAAAGAGGAAACTCTAGTGCTTCTTTTGTCTTTATTTTCTTGAACTCTGTGTGCTATCTGAAGTTTTGTCAAAGAGACCTGGAATCTGATAAATGGATTTGTATGTAAATTGAAAACAGAAAAAGAAAAGAAAAGAAAACCATGCATAGAGGCATTCTTCCTGCTTATTCACAAAGTTGGCCAGAACTTTTATAGGAATAAAATAGTTATGCCACCTTGCTCAATCTGTGTCACTGTCAGTTTGAGAAGCCTATTATTCTCATTCATGTAAACACAGCTAGAAACAGGGGCAGGGCAAGGAAATTCAATGCAGCCATCACATCATGGCAATTATTTTGCATAGAAGTTAAGAGGAGTATCTCTGGTTCCTGTTAGGTGAAGAGGATGTGTCAGGGGCATGGTGGGAGTCTGCTTTGGGAAACCAAGCACAAGAAGCAGTTTGCCAGTACAGCATGAGGTGTGGCTGGGCTGCATTTGTCCCAGGGCAGCTAAATCATGTGTTCTGGTTCTGTCATGTCAGTTCCAGAGACTGATTACATATTAAACTTCATAGTAATTTCTCACAGCTACCATTCAAGTTTGGCTGCAGATCAAGGAAGTTATCTCTTAGATTATGATGGATGACTTCCTTAATTCTCATATTTCTTAGTTTTTTTCAAAACTAGAAGCACCTTATACATCCTACTACCTAGTGCTGGTAATCTGCCTTAATCTCTTGAAATCTAGGAAATGGATTTATTAGTACTTGTCTAGTTTGGTGTGGGTTGGTTTTGGTTTGGTTTTTTTGCTTGGTTTTTTTGTTTTTGTTTTCCCTTTAGTCCTGCCTTTCAGTAGCTCGTGAGAATATTATTTATTTTAACTAATTTTAAGAAAAAAAAATCTCTGGCTCACCTCAAAAAGTATCATGTAGGAAATATCAAACACAGAGTGGGCATTTGAAATATGGAACAAATAATCTGATTTCCATTTTACAGGAGGGTTTAGACCAGCATATGAATGTTGCATGAATTTTAACTACTATGTTCTTGAAAATTAAAACAATGCCTATTACTGTGATTGTTGCTAATTATATCTGTGAGTGGTAGCTTCAGATATAGCAGCTAATGTGTACAATAAATTGGTACAAAATTCAGATTTCTAACAATTTCTAGAATCCTGTAGCTTTAAAATGTATTGTTCTTCATCTGCAGATCTGTGTGTGACACTGCAGACCTCTCCTACTACACCTATGCTGACAGGGCCCCTGTGTGAAATCACTGCATCCATTGAAGGGATTCTTTCTGCGTGCACTTTACCTCTTAAATTGCATAAAATAAGTCAGTAAAACAACTCTACTAATGGGATTTAGAAAGCACATCACTGATGATTGTTAGACCAGCAAAAATTCATGCTGTTAATTATCCTTATTAGCAGTGCTCCATAGAATAGAAAAATGATTATTTTTAACTCATAACATACTTTATTTTGTTTGTAAATATGTGGTAGAAAAATAATTGATTAGTTCATTCTCTCTCAATATAGTTTAAAGGTGGGATACTACAGTAATTTTTTCTATAAATTTTCTTTCTAGAAAGATATGTACTGAATCTAAAACACAGAACTGAACTGGGGTGCTTAAATGTTTTTAAAATAGGTTTATTTAGTGGGAAGTAAAAAGCAGTGTAGATAATCTCAAGGAGGTAGATTTGAGAAATACAAAAGCCTGAGGCAGTGCCTTAAGACAAATGTCTCTATGGGCCAGCAACAAATGAAGTCTACTGATACTTTGCTGAAAGCTGTCATTTCCCTGAATCGTTGAGTTGCTTGGAGCTCTCTTAAAAATTTAATAGTTATGCAATACAATTAGGTATTCATGCAAGCTCTCTGTCATCTGAATGGTACAGCTAATGCTTATAAATTCCTATATTGAACTGCCTCCAGTACAAGAGCTCTTGAAAACAGTACTTGTGTTACAGCGGGTAAAATAGAGGAAAAAATCCAGTCTTCAAGAGGGACTTGTATATATTAAAAGACAAGACTGGCACATATATGGAAAACACAATTTTCTAAGCATTATTTCTTAGTTTTATGTGCATTCTGACACATTTCTTTCTCACAAGCCATATGTTGTCTTGCTTCATCACTATGTGCTTTATAATGACAGTGGTTTATGTAATTTCCAAAACTGACTCTTAGTCTTAAATATGTGGTCCATATTTAGAGCATGATGTGTTCAGGCATCCAGGTTAAGCCCTGCAAAGGCTTCAGGCATTGTTCAGACCCATCTATCAAAAGTATAGGCTCTACCTAATACAAAGGCTTAGTTACTGCCCATCATCATAGCATGAGAGTATTTACCTGTTTTTTCTGTACTCTACTGAGGCTTTGTTTAGCACAAAAGACATTGAATAAGTGTATTTCTTGGTTTAATGTTTAAAAGTCTTTCTCCTCTGTTGCGTGAGACGAATCTCGCCGTGGGCGCGAGCTCAGTTCGTGAACAGAGTCAATCGAGCTAGTGTTGGTTCGGGTTAGTATCAGTGAACTAACTTCGATCCGCCTGGCTCTGGAACCTGCTCAGGAACCACACCCTGCCGATCCTGGGCATGCGCACCTGGGCCAGCCCCAACTGGGCACAGGCGGGGCGAGCACCGTCCGGGCCCGTCACCCGGCAAGTCTTGGCACCTGCTGCCTACATTTCCCCCCCCTTTTTTTTTTTTTTTTTTTTTTTTTTAAGTTTTTATGGGGGAAAAGATGACAAATACGCAAAGATCTTAGTTGCGTGGTGCCTCGTTGTTCAGAGCCGGTGGTACTGGTCTGGCCAGGGTACTGGGTGCGGTTCTTGTACTGCTGAAAAGCTGGGCGATGTTCGACGTCCCGCTTCTCTATTAGTTGCACGGCCCGAGTGACCTGGTCTTGCAGGGCCGATATTTTGTCTTCCAGCGCAGATGCTGCCGCTGGTTGAGGGGCTGCTTTTTTCTCTGCATCCTTCCGTGGGGCCGGGGGCGGCGGCGGGGGTAACTCTCCGCGGCAGCTGGAGGTGCTGCAAGCCGCGGTTTCCACCCCATCATTTTCCGGTGTTTCGACTTCCGGGCCGATATCCGATAGGAGTTCGGTCATGGTTTGGTGGGGCTTCCCGGACATGCCCTTTATGGCAGGCTTGCCACTGGTCAGCCCCAGACATACTTGCTCGTTTTTTCCTTCCTCCAGGGGTGGCGCCGAGGGGGTCACGGCTGGCGCTCTCTCGGGCTCCTCCCCCTTGAAGGGTGGTGCCGAGGGGGTCGCAGCAGGCATTTCCTTCGGGGGAAATGCCTCGGTCTTTCGTAATGGAGCCGTGGCGGTGGCAATTGCCACTTCTATTTCGGCTTTCATAACAGCTAATAGATTGTAAACGACCCGCCAGGTGTTGTCCGCGCCAATAATGTCGCCGTTGGTCTCCTTATAGTGGAGACTTGCCAGCAGATTATACACCTCCCGCCAGAGGTCCCAGGTGGTCTCAGGACCCGGATAGCGGAGGGGTTCCTGCCTTTCCGCCTGGGCTACAATCTGATCGGCAACGGCGGTGCCAGTAGGTTTGCTTGTATAGGATCCCATCATCGGTTTTACTGATGTCGATGTCGAAGAAAGAGAAGAAAAGGTTTCTCTTACCCGAATCTTTCGGGATATCGAACGGTCTGTGGAGAAGGGTCACTTTCGGACGAAATGCTCGGGGAGACGGTTTAGACCGAAATTGTTGCCTGCATTCTCCACCAGATGTTGCGTGAGACGAATCTTGCCGTGGGCGCGAGCTCGGTTCGCAAGCAGAGTCAATCGAGCTAGTGTTGGTTCGGGTTAGTATCAGTGAACTAACTTCGATCCGCCTGGCTCTGGAACCTGCTCAGGAACCACACCCTGCCGAACCCGGGCATGCGCACCTGGGCCAGCCCCAACTGGGCACAGGCGGGGCGAGCACCGTCCGGGCCCATCACCCGGCAAGTCTTGGCACCTGCTGCCTACACTCCTCAAGACAGTTCTATCTTCTCTGTTGCCTGAATGTTTTGTCTTCTTTTTAGCTTTCCTGTTCCCATGAATAAGTATTTTTTATTTGAGTATTATTTCAGCCTCAGCACAACAAGTGGTGACTAGTGCTATCAAGAATGTGAGGATAGGGTTAACTGATGTGATAGAAATTAGATAGATCAGATAGAAAGTAGAAGAGACTTCTTCTTTTTCATTTGCTTGGGCTGAGAGGATCTAGAAATTTGGAACAGCACTTCCTGATGCAGCACCCTAACTAGCTGAATACTCCCAGCTCCACAAAAATGCCTTCCTCTGTTCCTAAGTGTGTGAAGAATTCAAAATTTTTTTTCCAATTGAATTTGGGAATAGTAGTCTGTATTCATCTCTGCCTTACATCTGTGAAATTTTCTGAAGCATACAAGAATTCAAGAACATTTATTAAGGTATTAAACTTCTTTCCAAAACCAGGTATCCAGAATGGTGACTGGTGACTAATAGCAGTGTAGACAAGAAAAGGACCTGTACATCTTAGCATTCAAGGAAGTTACATTTGGTAATTAATAACTAGCTTTAAATATGAAGTGGATTCATACACTTCTGGATTTTGAGTGCATGCTTCTGAAACCTCTGGTAGAAGACACAGAAGAACAAAAGATCAAAGATGTACTGTACTAAGTTTCTGATTTGATCTTTATGTTTCATGACATTCTGAAGTAACTGTATAGTGGTAAAGGATGTAGCAAGAGAATCCTACATAAAGATAACCTCTAGTGTCAACAGTCCCTAAAAAGTGCACGGTCACCTGCAGTGTTTTATGAACAAACTCTTTGCTTGGATGTGCATTTGTAAGGCACAAGCAGTGGGACTGTATGTCTGCAGTAGTGAAACTTCAGTTTCCACTTAGGGGTAAGAGGTGGGGCAGGAATAAGGGATCCTACTTCACAGTGACTGTGTTCCATCTGCGGGGAGCAAAACTGATTGATATTTCTGTTTGGTATTTGTGACCATAGAATGTGTGTGTACATGTATGCCTATGAGGCAGGCTTGCTTCTGATTTCTTGAAATTCTTTTATAGAGAGAAACAGATAAATACACAGGAACCTCTCTCTCACCCCCCAGAATGAATCCATCATGATTTCCACTGAGCACTATAGTTAATTCTAAAAAATATGCAGCAGTGCTGTGTGGATAAGACACATCATTGTGGAAAATCACAATCACATACTATGTGAATCACTCTGTATAAATGAACTTTAGAATAACTCCTTACAGGGTAAAAGGAATATAATTTTAGAGTATGTTGGTGTGAGTATGTGTAAATAACCAAAATTTTAAAAATGTCTTTGTGTTATACTGTACATTTTTGCAGATGGTATGAAACTCAGTCTTATTACAAATTAATTATGATCATGTGGCTCTGTTTTTGTGGTGTTAGGATCAAAAACACTGAGGAAGAAGAAACATACAGATGTTTGACAAGATACTCGGTAAAGTCAAAATATGCTCCCATTAACTGAGAACTTAGAATCTGGAAAAAACATAATCAAAAAGGTACATAGCTTGCTACACTACACTGTGTGGCAAATAATGTTTTCACTGTGCTTCATGAAGTATTTCAGTTTCAAAAGAGCTCCATTTATTGTGCATATTCTCCTCAGATTAATATATACTAAAAAAAACCAAACAAACAAACAAAAAAAAAACAAACAACAAAAACAAGCAAACAAACAAACAAAAAACCCCAAACCACTTTGGATAAATACAATCTCTAAAAAAACACTTTGGATACATACAGTCTCTTTGGAAACTTAAATTTGGATATTTGCATATTGATCTTACTTGGGTTATATACCTTTTACTTTTAGAAGTTTTAAAGGTTTACTTGGGGATATACCTTTACATTATTGGTTGTGATTATTGTTTGTAGCTATGAAGCTTTTGGACTGGTACTAGGCTGATATGGACTATGGCAGTTGTGGTTGCTTCTAAATATACCAAAACTTGGATTTTAATATAAAAATTATTTTAAGAAAAGGATATTAACTTGACTTAATTAATTTTTTCTCGTTTTTTTTAACCCATTTTGCACAAATATTGTGGAAGAATGAATGCAGAGTCATATTGAACATGCGTTTCAATTTTATGGTGCTTTTCAGAAAATATCTTAATTGCCCTCAATAATCATACTCTCTGTGTGATGATGTTCTGGCTGATGAAAAATGCCATTTGAAGTTAAGATATTATTGAACCATTCATTTAACTTACCTTTGAAGTCTCTGGTATGTTACATTGCACAGATCACTAACCAAAAAACTACCTGCTGAAGGTCTTACCATATATACTTGTTCTGCTACATTCAAGTAGCTTATTCTTTAAAAATTTACCTCAGCCTGATTTTTCATGTTCTTCAAAAGGATCACCAATGGCTAAGTGTTCACAGCATCATTGAATATTCTAAATGAATGCTCATCAGTCTCATTTCTGACATGCAGAAAAATCTTGTCTTCTACTGCAGTGGGCATTTTCAAACAGAGGGTTCATTTCTTACGCATCATTGTTTACAGGGGATTGTTACTGCTGCTACTAATTTATCTTGGCACTGCTCTGAGGCATTTGACTATTTTGAAAGCTACTGCCACAGCCACACACTATAAAAAATTGCTGGTACTGAAAAAAACCGTTCACATGGACATCTAAAAAACCCATTTTCTAAAGCTCCTTGAAAAAAAGGAACCAAAAAGCTTCAACTTGATTAATATGTGTGCTTTAATGGGATATAATAGAGCATTAGGGGCCATGTTGAAGAGGAATGTCAATTCTCAACCAATATTTTTTTCCCTAAGTTGCCACTAATCACTTGTATCATTTTAGCTATTGCATATTTATTAAGAGAATGAAAAAGAAAAATGTTATCACAAGCATGTAGGGTAGTAAGCAAGCTCCCTCTGTCTAGCTCCACTTTAGAAAATGTGCACAGTGGCTGTGTGAATGTGTGACTTTTCACAGTGGCCACAATGGTCATCTCACATTTGAGCAGCAGCTTATATCAACCTTTGACATACATCTTGGCAACATACAGATTGTGAAGGAAATGGCTCTCTTCTGCTACTCCATTTGGAACTCCATTTGCTAACTTTGACTTTTCATGTGAGTTCCAACAGGGTGTGGGAATGAGTATTAAATATTCTGGTGGTAGAAAGGACAAAGACCCAAAGCTTTCATTCAAGTTTCTGGACTGTAAAGTTTCTAGACTCAGCTGAGTCAGCATTAACTCCAAGTGTCATTAGATCCTCAAAAATAAATCTTTCATACTCTCTCACACAGAGGGTGTTAGTGATCTCCTTATTTAGGCAATGACTGTAGAAATACTCTGTGGCTGAGGCATCACATGTAATTGGGATGTTCATGTTTTTTAAAACACACTGGACTTAATTAAATCTGTTCTGCTAGCCTTGGGGACAGGGATGTCTGTTCAGTAATAACCTATTTATTGAAAGTAACCTATTTCAGTATTATTATTTCAGTAACCTATTTACTGAAAGGTCTTTAATCTGAGACTAAAACCCAACCAATTCACTGATTCTGTTTCACAATTAATAACTGAGAATAAAGGTTTTAAAGAAATATGTTGCACTATAATACATAAAAATCCTCCTAGTACCTAATTTTTGTAAATTAGTTTCTGTCATTGCATGAAGTTCAGGGAGAGGAGCACAGGTCATCTGAGATGCCAAGTAAGTTTAGAAAATGTTCCTGTGGTCATGATTCAAATGGAGTATATAGTAGCCTGATCCAAACAAATAACTGTAAAATCAAGAGCTCCTTGGCTCCACTTTTTATCATATGGTGACTAAGGAATGTAAACCAAGACAAAAATAAGATCCCTGTATTAATATTTAGATTTGAAATAAGCAGTCTAATTTCAGCAATGGAACAAAGAATAAAAGATAGAAAAAAAAAGGGGCTCATTTTAAGAATGCTGAGAAAACAGGAAAGAAAACAGACACAAGAGAGCAATCTGCTGGAGGATGAAGAAAACCAAACCAAACCAAATCAAAACATTTCCCAAATAATTACTATGTAATTAACTTAAGATAAACATATCTCAGGTGCAATATCTGTCAGTGTAATAAATTGAATATAGAAAATTTCTGGTTAAGAGAATATTAGCTTCATGCCAGTCTCATTTAGGTGTATCTTATTACATCAAATACCATGACAAATTCACTCAGTACCTTCCCTGCTCCCTAGCATATTCTCTGTTGGTAAAGTATTTACTGCACCAATTTCTCCAAGGACTGTCTTCAAATGACTGATTTTGCTTCATACTGTGTTACATGGAATTAGTGAATTAGCAGAAAATTAATCTTAGTCTAGATTAGATATGGAATATTATTGACCATAATTGGAAGCAGTGAGTATTGGGATTACATCAAAGAACTAATTATGGAAGTCATGGCTGAATATTTTGGATGGGGAGGCAGGAAAAGCCAGAAGGTGCCTTAAATGACTTTTCTTGGCTTTGTTGTGTGAGATTATCTTGAAGTAAAATGCACTTGAGCAGCCATAGTTCTAAAACTGACATGTCCTTTCTATAGAATACAGCATTAGTTGCACAGAATATGTACAACTGGGAGGCTTGGCAGTGTGATGCTCCTCTAGAGGGAGGGCTGGAGGGAGGATCCAGAAACTCCAAGCCTGTCAGCCTGGCCTCAGTACCAGGTGCAGGACCTCACACAGCAGGTGCAGGACACCCAGGGGATCAGGCCCATCCAGCACGGGTTCAGGGAAGGCAGTTTCCTCCTGACCAACTTGGTCTCTTTCTGTGACCAGGTGACACACCTAGTGGATGAGGGAAAGTCTGTGGACTTTTTCTACCTGGATTTAAACAAAGCCTTTGATACCACCTCTGTGTGAGTCTGACCTCACTGATTTGCAACTGTCTCAAAAGAGCAATTTTAAAATGAATAGCCCTGGCTGGGGTGGAGGACCTGGCTGGCCAGAGCTAAGCAGGGGTGACCCCTCGGGATGTGGTAAGAGCTATTGGGTGGAGGCTGTTCCTCTTCTGAGCACCAGCCTTCAGTGCTGGGACATCTCTCCAGGCACGCTAATGGGGCTGGAGCAGAGCAAGGCATGGAAGAGAGTGGCTGGAAGAGAGGAGGAATGGCTTCTGGATGAAGATAAGAATTGATGACTGGGTGGGGGACTACACCCTCCTGCTCCCCTCCAGGCAGCCTGCCTGCAAACGACCCTGGCTGACTGACAGCTGCCCCTTCGGAACAAAAGGGCTCGGGGGTATATATTGCTGTCCATGCTCTGACTGGGTTGACGTCTTTTGACCCACCACCATTACTGCACCGGACCCTGTCCAGGATCAGCACCATCCTGAAGAACCTCGCTGGACAGCTGGACCCCTGGTGGTGACTCTCTCTCTCTCTCTCCCTCTCTCTCATTCTTCCCACCTTCTTACCCTTTATTTCTCCTCTCTTTACTCTCGTTCTTTCTTACCACTTCTTACCACTTTTTCTCTCTCTTTCTTAGATCTTCTTTTCCTCTCTACCTCTTTCCTACATTTTTGCCTGTGTCAGTTGTCAAATAAAAACTGCTTGCACTCGACCATTTTCTATGGTTGGACTTTGTTTCGTGTATCCAAAACAAAAATAAATTTTAATATTACCTCAGACTGTAACAACCTCTCACAGCACTTTCCCAGAGATGCTGGTGGCTCGTGGCACAGACAGCTGTACTCTTTGCTGTTTAAAAACTGGCTGCATAACCAGGTCCAGAGACTTGTCAATGGAGTTAAATCCAGTTGGCAGCTCATCACCAGTGGTGTCGCCCAGACCTATTTTGCAGCCAGTCCTGCTCAATATCTCTATCAACAATCTAGATGAGGGGATTGAGTACTTCCTCTGCAGGTCTGCAGACAACACCAAGTTGGGTGGGAGTGTTGATCTGCTTGAGCTTAGGAAAGCACCTGGACAGGCTGGAGCAGTGGGTTAAGGTCAATACAATGAAGTTTAACAGAGCCAGGTGCTGGGTACTGCACTTGGGCCACAGCAACCCCAGGCAATGCTAGAGACTTGGGGAATAGTGACAGGAAAGCTGCCCAGTGGAAAAGGACCTGGAGGTATTGGTCAACACCTGGCTGAATATGAGCCAGCAGTGTGCCCAGGTGGCCAAGGCAGCCAGCAAGCATCCTGCTATATACAAGCATCAGGGAGAGTGCAGGGCTAGGGAAGTGGTTGTGCCCCTGTACTCAGTGTTGAAGAGGCTGCACCTTGAGTAGTGTGCTCAGGTCTGGTCCCATCATTACTGGAAGTACATTGAGTTGCTCGAGTGTGTCCAGAGAAGAAATCCTCTGAGGAGAGGCTGAGGGAACTGGGATTGTTTAGTTTGGAGAAGAGGAGGCTGAGAGGTGACCTGAAAGGTGAGAGTTGGCCTCTTCTCCCAGGTAAGTAATGATAGAGGATAGGGCCTGAAGTTGCACTGGGGGAGGTTTAGCCTAGATATCAGGAAGAATTTCTTTACTGAAAGACTAGTCAGGTGCTGGAACAGGCTGCTCAGGGAAGTGGTGGACACAACAACCCTGGAGGTATTAAAAAAAATGTGCAGGTGAGGCACTTCTGGACATACTCTAGTGGGCATGCTGACATTTTATTTTATTTCATCTTTTTTTTTTTTTTTTTTTTTTTTCATTTTTTCTTTTAAAATGGTGTATATTACAGGGGCAGTCTCCTAAATCTGTATAAAATTAGGCATAAATTTTAACAGTAAGGGAAATTAGTCACTGGAGAAACAAAAGAAAATGAAGATTCTTCTGTCTTGTTCACAAGCCTAGATGGATGGCTTTTCAAAGTTGCATAGCTGCCAAACAAAAGTTATTTGAATCAACAATGAGCTAACTGGTGGAAAGCTGATAATCTGAGTCATACAAAAAGTGAGGCTAGACTGAATGCTCCTATCAGTGCTATGAATCATGTATACAAGTACCGGGAAGATTTTGCTTATGGCTTGCATACATTTCCACTTTCATAATCATCTTTCATTGTGCTATGGTAGAACTACTTCTGTTACACTGAGTAGTATTTCTCTTACTATCGGAAGTACTAGAACTTTACTTTTCAGTCAGAAGAATTTTTCATTGGAAAAATGCTTTTTCTCTATCTGTAGCCATCTTCAAGGTAAAAAGAGTTTAAAAATGTCATAAGGGAAGACTTTAGTTTGTGGTACTTTTTGAATGAAATAAACCGGATGTGTTTTTATTAGTTTCTTCTTTTTTAATGTTCAGAAAAAAATTAAATTCTCTTTTGCATAGTGCTAAAATCTGACTGCTGCCCATTATCCTAAGTGTTTCATTGTTGAAATATACAAGTTTGTTATTGCTTAAATAAAAATCAGCATTGTAATTTTATCACATATTGCAGTGAAATCCTAACTCCCAAAACTGAGAGAATATCTAGAACTGCACTTCTCATTTCTTAAGAGACTTTTTCTACCCATCTAACCACAAAGAAAAACTTTAAATGCACGCTGATCTGGTAGCATCCAGGCATTTCCATTCTGTGAGACATTTTGAAACATTACGTTTTTTTTCTTACCGCTTTCACAGGGATTTAGAGGTATCTGAGTTTTCCCTTTGACTTAAGCTATGATTTTTAGGATTTTCAACTCTCTCTGCTGAAGAGAGAATTTAATGCTCTTAGTCGATAGCTCAACTAAATCCTTCATTTATGCAGGCCACAAGAGACCCAGCTAAGTCTGAGAGAATTAAAATTTTCAGTCTTCCTGCTGCAGAGGACCAAGCCCTGACTAGTGACTGAACTTCCCAGACTGCCTCCTTTATATAGGCCTGCTTTAGGAGGTATGTATATGTATATATATATATATATATACATATATATATATATATGAGAACTCTAATTAGTCCCTCAGGTACACTGAATGAAAATTCACCAGAAATGAATGCTTAATGAAAATTCACCAGAAATAATATTTGTTAATAAAATGTGTAATTTTCCCTGAAGATAGACTGGCCATCAAAGTTGACTGGACATGAATTTGAGTTGAATGAATACATTAATTGATTTTGGAATTTCCCAGAAAAAATAATTTTCTTCATCACTATTCATTGAAAAGGTTTACCAGCTCTCCTTTTAGAGATGATAGCTCCTGATTTCGTAGTCTTGGAAGCACATACTTTGTTCCTGATTGTTCCACATACTTATGTCTGATTTTACAGACTTCAAAATCTGCTTATTATTAGCTTTTTTGAGGTAACAGTGACATGACAGTACAGAATACTGAGGAGGCAACATAATAAAGCTGATATTATATTACTGTCATCTTCTAGATGGGAGTGTAGTTTTTTGAGCTTAAGTGTGTGCAGATGAACAAGTGGATGAATGTCTATTATTGACTTAATTTTATTGGAGGTGCTATTTTAGGAATGTCTGACTAACAGAATGAATAAATGGTCACTAGAAAAGAAGTGTCAAAAATTGTATTTTCCTTTCTATCCTTAATCAGCTTTATCCTTAGCAATAAGCTTTATCATTTTTATCAGCTTATCCTTAATCAGTCCTCTTTACCCTACACTAGGGATATGAAACTAACTTTTTCTGAAGGTAAATTTTACATGGAGAAGAGAGATTGACAGAAACTCATGTTCAAAAGTTAAGAAATTTGTCAGTTTTATTGTCTCCAGAATGAAATTTAAAAACTGAAATGGTTAGTTGGCACAAATGTATTAGTGCAGAATAGCTGTTATAACTAAATCCCTCAAAATTACCAATTTTCAACAACTATTAGAGGATCAGTTTCAAATGGTCTTGTCAGAAATTGGTTTCTAATGTAAAGAGGCTGCTCCAGAATGAGTGCTGAAGAGAATCTTCCCACTAAAAGCATTATTTTAAAAATACGTATCAATGCATTTATTATGTATGGTTTTTAATATTTGTAACCACCAAAGCAGAAATTATTTTCCAATAGAGAAAACTTGTGGCTTTTTAATTTTTGTTTGTTTGTTTACTTACTTCGTGTCATTTTTCTTTTGTTTTGAGAAGCACATTACAAAGTGTTAAAATTATTAATACTGAAAGGTTGCATGTGTTCTTTCAGAAGCTACATTATTCTGATTAAAGAACTATTTCTTTCTGAATATAGTTTAATATATTTTAGTTTGTGTAAATTTTTATATCTCAGTCACCTAATTAATTAGGATGACTGCACACATGAAAAGCACTTTTAAATGTTTCTAAACTACAGGAGTACTAGTTATTTTCAGCTTTTATCTGTGCTACCCTCGTGTGTAGTCTTGATTCAATCTTTCTACAAGCACACCATTTAGATGCAATGTCTGACTCCTCTTGCAACTGAAAAGGCCAGTGAGCTTCTCTCTGATGCAAAATAAAAACTAAATAAAACGCACTACATGCTTTCCCTAGAAGGCAGATTTAGTCTTTGTGATATTCCACAGAACCTTAGGCAGTGCATGAACCATACTGTTTCATAGTACTAGAAGCTCCTAATATAGCTCAAAACAAAAACAGAATTGAAGGCATGGTTTTGTTTTATCGGTTCTGCTGGTTGTGGAGCAGTAGCACTGCTCTTACTCCATTTGTCTTGTAGCAGTTCTACAAACATTCAGTGCTTATCATTACCATACATATTCTGTATGAATTGTTTAGTCTTCCTTCTTCTTACTGAAACTTTTTTTCCCATTTTCTACCTTCTTATATGTCCTATATGCCATCTCTAATTTTTTGTATTCCTTTTCTAGAATGGGTTAAGAAGGGAATCTCACTGCATCCATTACAGAACTACCTTTTGACTACAAACATGAGGCATTCAGACCCAGAGAAGCTGTAACCTAGCTAACTTAACTAACAAAACAGAATGGTGTTACTGAATGTTCTGTAGAGAGATAGGTGGTCTGCTTTTGAAATTCTTCCTGCAATTCCTTTCAAAATAAGTGAAACAAAAATTCTACCCTACTTACCTATGGATATCGATTATAGCTCCAGCTGCCACATTTTCATAATCATAACTCTTACCATACAAATCATGAACCAATTTTAAAGGTGATTTCTTCATGTGAACAAACATATGGTGCAGCACCTGTGAACAAATCTCTGCTATATGCATCTTAAAAGTGAAGACTTTCACACTTGCTGTGAAATCTTAATTGCTTTGATATGCTAAAGGCTATTTTTACTGCCAGGCCCTTCCACTTAAAACCATGCCTTATTATGATTTGTTAAAACTAATATGGATAGATCTTCATTTTGGTGTTGTCTCTGGAAATATTGATGCTATTGCAAGGTACTGTGGAGCTGTAGAAAAACTTGCAGTATAAAGCTCATGGTGTATGCAAAATCAATATAGACCAATCTAATATTGTTATAAAACATTTTACTTGTGTTCTTTACTTTCAGTTCCAATGTTACTGGGATGAAAAGATTTACTAATTTTTAATACATTATATATCACGGACTTTTATCCATGCAGTAGTCCTTGTAAATATTAAAAATGTGGAGACAATTGGAGATAAGCAGTTGAGATCTAGGGTTATAGTGCTTCTGACATGAACCACTGGGAGAAGGCAGACAGAAGTACTTCAGCATGTACTTTGTCATTTCATTCAGAAGTCCATTGCTGGAAATTTAGTAAAATGGGGAAAAGCTTCACATTTTAGCAAATGGTATAATTAATAGTATAGTAGACAATCATAATAGATTTTAGAGAAAGGAAATACTGATAATGGAATTTCATTAAGGTCTCAATAATGTGAACACTGAGTAGATTGCTTCAAATCCATAAATCTTGATAGTTTGCATTTAAACAAATTAAATCACTCACACCAAAAATATCATCAATCTTTTGAGTGTTTTTAGAAGAACCAGATTTTTTTTTAAAAAAGAATAATGCTGTATTTTAAAAGAAAAAGAATATTTTAAGTATATTTCTGTTTATTAAAATGATTCCGATTATACAATATTCTATTAGAAACTGATTTCCTCCCACTACGAGAACATTTAAGTTACAAGAACAGGTAATCACTCAATTGAGGGTTTTCTTTTCCTATCTTTAATATCATGTTCTTCCTAATTCTCCATTGCCCTTTACATCCCCTAATATCATGGGGTCTTTGCTGCCTCTTAAATTCTTTTTTATTATAATAAGGCTCCTCTTTTATGATGCCTTTGTTAAGAATCATGTCCTTGGGGGGCCTGGTCAGGATATTTTAAGCCATTTCAGAAAGATTTGGATTAGGTTCACTGTGAGTTAAATAAATGAACGTAGATTTTTTGTAGCAGTCACTTTTCCATTACAGTTTTCTCCATCACAAATATCTTAGCTCAGTTTAGAAGATCTGTAGAACATTTTGTGGGGGAAAAAATATGCTTCTCATCATGTTAGTACTTACTCAGTTTGGTCCTATTTTTTGCCTGCCCTTACTCCCCTGCTTTTTTGTACACTTTAATGTAAAGAGAAAGAGATTTTGTATGGTGAAGTGATGCTTTTCGTACCTTAAGATGAGATGGACTAGAAGATTCTAGATTATCACTGCTTATTTCTTATGACAGCCAAGGCCACACAAGATTATCTTTCAATAGTTCTACAAAGGGCAGATTGTTTGACTGCTTCAAGAGCACATTTAGACACTGACATCCCAAAGAAAGACATAAGAAGTTGAAGTGTAGTATTACGCTTTGAGATTTCTAGTAACAGGGTGGATTTGAGAGCCATAAATAATACTGACTTCCATATAAACTCAAACTCAACAATTCTGATTGTGGAAGCAGCCCAGATTCCTCTGATCTTAATCGTGCCTGCTGAAAGGGATATTTAATCGTAGTATTTGCCTCAGTGAATATTTTCTCCTCTAGATCCTTCCAGATCTGCCTTGATTGATTCTATTCTACAGATAAGGTTAAATAAACCTAAAACGCTTACTGTTTTGCACTTGTTCATGCATAAATTTCCAAAGTTAGAAAAATTTTATAATTTTTTTTTTCAATTATTTATATGATGAGGTTTAAGTGTTATACCAGAGGATAATATGGTTTGATTTCCTACATAAGGTAATGAGATTAAGAATGTATTCCTCAAGGTTGTGGAACCTCAATGAGGTCAGGTTCACATAAAAGTATGTTCTAAAGAAGGACAGAAATGCCAAATTTCAGTCCAGATAGTTATACACCGATATTTAACTGTATGTGTGCTATGCATGCAGCTTACATGTGTGAAAATCTATTCAGCCTTCTGACATAAATTATTTACTAGAAAAGATAGCAACTATTGCATATTTCTTGTGGTTTTCTGTTCATCATTGTCCAGTGGAGATTCTCTGATTTACTATTTTTGCCAAAATCACACCAGCAGATTGACCTTAACTAATGATGCTTTACAGTCATATAAGTAATTTTCAGCAACTCTTAGGGTGACAAAATAGTGTGCAAGTATATTTTTATCTAAAAAATTTTTTCAGTGACAGACTGTTACGGTCCAAAGTAACATTAAAATTTATTTTTGTTTTGGATACGCAAAACGAAGTCCAACCACAGAAATGGTCGAATGCAAGCAGATTTTATTTGACAACTGACACAGGCAAAAATGTAGTCAGGCAAAAGAGGTAGAGAGGAAAAGAAGATGTAAGAAAGAGAGAGAAAAAGTGGTAAGAAATTGGTAAGAAAGAATGAGAGAGAGAGAGAAGAGAGGAGAAATAAAGGGTAAGAAGGTGGGAAGAATGAGAGAGAGGGAGAGAGTCACCACCAGGGGTCCAGCTGTCCAGTGAGGTTCTTCAGGATGGTGCTGATCCTGGACAGGGTCCGGTGCAGTAACAGTGGTGGGTCAAAAGACGACAACGCAGTCAGAGCATGGACAGCAATATATACCCCCGAGCCCTTTTGTTCCGAAGGGGCAGCTGTCAGTCAGCCAGGGTCGTTAGCAGGCAGGCTGCCTGGAGGGGAGCAGGAGGGTGTAGTGTCCCCCCCAGTCATCAACTCTTCTCCTTCCAGATGCCATTCCTCCTCTGTTCCAGACACTTTACCCAGGTACATGTTGCCGCCAGGGGTGTCCCAGTATTGAAGGCTGGCCCTCAGGAAAGGGGAGTAGACTCCACCCATTATCTTCTTCCTGCTGCCATCTTTGCTCTGCTCCAGTCCCCCTTAGCCAGGTACTTTGCAAGAACAATCAAGGTGGCTCAGTTGATGTCCCAAGCATTGAAGGCTGGTGCTCAGAGAAGAGGAACAGCCTCCACCCAATAGCTCTTATCACATCGAGGTTTCACCCTCTGGTCAGCTCTGGACAGACAGCTCCTCCACCCCAGCCAGGGCTATTAATTTTAAAATTGCTCCTTTGAGACAGTTGCAAATCAGTGAGGTCAGACTCACACACAGGCACTCACTCTAATATATAGCAGGGACTAGGGTGAAATGACTGCAGGAATAACTGCTTATGTCTTTATTCAAAAAGAATAAAAAATATTTTATTACCTACACATTTTTAAAGTAGACTAACACCTATAAATAGGAGTAAACTGAGAACTGTAACAAGAAAAATCTGTTTGCAGCATAAAATGTTGCTAAGATTTTCTGAAGGTACTTTGTTTTGCATCTTTACAGTTGCATTATTCTTCATTAATTACAGTGTGAATTTTTGTGTCAGGAAAAAGAGTATGACCTCTGTAGTGACATGAGGCAACCAGGTGTCACTAATTGCCAGGTAGTGGGCTTGACCTCATGTTAAGCCCACCTGTGCCTAATTAGGACAGGCCCCTACTGCGCATGAGCAGGATTAGGGGGCCAATAAAAAGCTCACACCTGGGGAAGCCAGGGGGCTGGTTTAGCTACCTTTAGAGCAGTAGCACCAATCTAGGCTGGTCAGATCACCATTCATGAGATTCTACTGGGACACCTGGTTGGACCTTGGAGCACCACATCCATAGAAGAGGTTCGTCTTGCTACATCTGGTGGAGAATGTGGGCATAGACCTCTACCTAGCCCGCACTCAGACGAATCAGAAGGAAGGGAGCCAGTCCGGCGCAAACCAGCATTAGCAGAAAACCCAAGGAGTCGGGTAAGAAGATCCACTACCTTTCCTTCTCTACCACTGATTGACCAAGAAAGAAAAAAGGGAAAGATGGGATTGTCAGCAAGCACCCCTGTTAATGAAAAGCTGGTGACACGGGTAAAGGAGCAAGAACTCTCCCACCCCCCGTCCTCTGTGGCTGCGTGGGAACTCTGGCAGGAGGTCAGCGACCTGTTGGGAAGCCTCCATGCCCAAGAAATGGCAAAAAACATAACCGGACTAGGCAGTACATGGGGGGTGGTGATTAACGCCTTAAAAAAGATAAAAGCTGAGGTGGAAGCTGCCATCACCACCATTGCAGCACTTCCTTCAAAAGCTACAACACCACCACCAGAAGCAGAATCCGGTGTTGTCCCCACAGCACCTCCGCTACCCACCCCTCCTCCTGAGGGTGGAGAAACCCGGAAGGCGCTATTAGGGCTAAGGGACAACAGTCTTGCCATTAAGGGCATGACAGGGAAGTCACACCATTCCATAGCCGAGTTCCTGTCAGATATTGGGCTGGAGGAGGAAAAAGAAGCACCTACTCCGAGCACTGAAAGAAACGAGACGCCGACAGCCCATGCCCCCGAGATGGGCAGCCCCAGCTGCTGCCTGAAACCACCCCTACTGCCACCTCCCAGCTCAGAAAAAGAGCATGGGAAAGAAGCAGCCACTCCATCAGCTGCACCCATTGGCCTGGAGGACAAAATAAAAGCCCTCCTGGAACAAACAAATCAGGCTATAAAATCTTTAGAAAAAAGGGTGACAGACATGGAACAACGCTCGTCTTTCCATAAATATTGAGACCCACGCACCCTCCCTGATGATGACGACAACCCAACCCCGTTGTTACCAAGACAGAACAACCAAGGCATCAAAGGTGCTGTTAAACCCCGACCTGGAAGATGGTCTGGCCTCATCCGCGATGCCATTCTCGAAGGGGATTGGGAGGCCAGCACCACTGCTTGCCCTGTTCTGCACGATAACAACGGGCCACCTCAGTTCGAACAGCACAGCTGGAAAACCTTACAACAAGCCAAGAAGACCCTGAGAGAGGAAGGATTAAAATCGGAGAGTGTCCAGGCCGTCCTAGATTGGCTCTTCACTGCCGACACCAAGTGCCTCCACGACTGCCGCAATTTGGCCAGGTACCTGCTCACCCCCTCCCAGCAGATTGTCTGTGCCAAAGAATGGGAGCGCCTGGCCCAAGAGGAGGCTAATCGCCCTCGAGCACCCGGGGACCCACTATCAGGGATAACCGCCGAGATGCTCATGGGCTCAGGACGTTATGCAGATGTCCAAGTCCAGCTCCAATTCCTGACTGTGCTCCACCACGTCGCTGCAGGCCATCAGCCAGTTCCATTGGATAGAACGACCAATTGTTTCAGAGCGTCCAGTGCCTGGTATCACCGTGTTCACTGATGCCGGAAAAAGGTTGAAAACGGCCGCCTGCGTATGGCAGGATAAGGGATAGTGGAAGCAACGTTTGATTCCGGGCACCGACAAAGACAACCTGCAGACTCTGGAACTACTGGCTATCATTTGGGCCTTAACACAATGGCGAAGTGTCCCCCTTAACATCGTCTCCGACTCGCAATATGCGGTAGGAGTGGCGAACCGTATCGAGGATGCTCTTATCAAGCCAGTACAAAACCAATGGCTACTGGAACTCTTCCTCACGTTACAGCGTGTGCTGAAAATTCGCACACAACCGTGCTGTATCCTTCACATCCATAGCCATAAAACATCATTAGGCCTAGGGGAAGGAAATGCAAAGGCTGACTCCCTGGTCAGCCTAGGAATGCAGGGTCTCGTAAGTCAGTTGGCAAAGGCTCAAAACAGCCATTCCTTGTTCCACCAAAATGCCAGGGCATTGAAGCGCATGTTTGCAATTCCATGGGAAGATGCAAAAGGGATTGTTAAAGCATGCCCTCAGTGTCCACAATTTGGCCCTGCCCTAGGAGTGGGAGTCAATCCACGTGGGCTGCAAGCAGGAGAGATCTGGCAGATGGATGTCACCCATGTTCCAGAATTCGCACGACTCAAGTATGTCCATGTGACCATAGACACATTTTCAGGCATGCTTTGGGCGACAGCTCAGACAGGGGAGAAGGGTCTACATGTGGTCCGTCACCTGACCAATTGCTTTGCTGTCATGGGGGTCCCTCAAGTAGTAAAAACTGACAATGCGCCTGCTTATATAGGTGGAAAGGTCAAGCAGTTTCTTGCTGCTTGGGGAGTAAAACACATTACAGGGATCCCTCACTCGTCTACAGGCCAGGTGATAGTGGAAAGAGCCAATTGCACCCTGAAGACATATCTACAAAAGCAAAAAGACAGCAAAGACATGGACCCACAGATGCAGCTTAGCAAAGTGCTTTTTACACTGAACTTTCTCAGCCTAAGCCACGATTCCCAACAACCCCCCGTGCTACTCCATTACTCGTCTCAGAAAATCAACCGCATGCCGGAAGTCCAAATCAACTACAAGGATCCATCTACAGGTCAGTGGGTAGGGCCCAAGCCACTACTGTTTATTGGAAGAGGTTATAGCTGTGTCTCCACAGCTATACTGGAGGACTCCGGACCTCTTTGGGTACCCAGTAAATGGACACGACCTGCTACAACCAGATCATTAATGGACAATCATCCAGCAGCTCAAACTGAATAACCTTGGTGATACTTTTGAACTTCATATATTTTTTGTCTTCCTTAAAAAAAAAAAAAAAAAGGGGGGGGGGGGGGAAATGTAGTGACATGAGGCAACCAGGTGTCACTAATTGCCAGGTAGTGGGCTTGACCTCGTGTGAAGCCCACCTGTGCCTAATTAGGACAGGCCCCTACTGCACATGAGCAGGATTAGGGGGCCAATAAAAAGCTCACACCTGGGGAAGCCAGGGGGCTGGTTTAGCCACCTTTAGAGCAGTAGCACCAATCTAGGCTGGTCAGAGCACCATTTGTGAGATTCTACTGGGACACCTGATTGGACCTTGGAGCACCACATCCATAGAAGAGGTTAGTCTTGCTACAGACCTCTGTTTTTTACAGTGAGATTTTGAAAGTGTTACATTCTAGGTATAGCATTCAGCTGCTTTTGACATATGCAACTTCCTGGCTCTTCACCAGAGGAAAATTGTTTCTAGTTGAAATGATCAACCACACTGAACCTAATGTACCTTGAGAGTTTGTTCTGAAAGTCAGTGATTTAAAGGCTATCCAGCTGCAAACTAATAGTTTCTACAGTGAGATGATAGAAGCACTGATACAGAAATCACTGAGCGGGAGCAGAGGAAATATGTGCATAAAGTGTGCGTAGAGAAGAACATTGCTTGGCATCCATGATTTTTTTTTTCTCCTAGTGTTTAGTTAATGTGTGTTTGTTGTGATCTCAACCATCATGCATGAGGACATACCAGCATATTCTGTACTGCCTATATTTTTTTAGAGGGACTCCATTTTTTCCCCCATATTTCCCTTAGTCATTTGTTAATGGTCAAGAATTCAGAGTGGTCTACAGAGATGATAGATTCCATCTGTATACTTTTGCATAAAAGAAATCAGGGACAAAATTCTCAGGTTTTTGATGTGTCCAGACCATGTGTAAAAGGCTTATTTTCTTTGGAACTGTGCTTACCCAGTGTCACTAACACTACTATTTGAATGTAATTGTTGCTACTGAAGCCTAACTGAACTTAAACAATTGCTACTTTAACTACTACTGTAGTTATAAGTTGCTCTATTTCACTTGTGACAGATAAGTAAGTCAATGGTACTTATATTCCTTTTGTGTGCATCAGTCTCAGAAAGCTCAATTATTCAATAGCTCTAATTAATGAAGAGATCTTATTTATTGCTTCATTAATATCTCTCCTTTCTCTATTTTAAAAGTTTAAGGACAAGTAAAGAAGTAATTGAGAACATTACAGACTTGTTTGTGTGATCATATTGGCCATCAATATTATTTTCTTTGCTTTCCATTTTGAGATATGTTTTGCATCATCTTTTAAGTTTATATCCCAATCAGAAAATATACCATAACTGGTAGAAACATAACATGAGAAACATTACTTTTATGATGGAAGCATTGTTCACCTAATTATTAATGTCATGGGATCTTCATGCTCTGAAGCATAGTACAAGTCCTAATGGCACACAGAAATGAGACTCACAAGGCTAGGAAGGCAGGATTATCATATGAACAGTGAAGTTCAGATGTCTGTGCTAAATACTAATTCAAGATTTTTGTGAACAGGGGAAATCCCCACGAAAATTGTCTTTTGTGAATCTGGCTAAACTGGAGGGACTGGGAATGCAATCTGCCCACATCCTGTGTGTTGAGATGGGGATCTGCATCCTGGCCATTGTGGGAATAAGAATGGAAGGCCACACTCTTCTCTGAGTTTAGGTGCAACTAGGGTGCCTGTCCTAGCAGGATAAAAGAATAATTTATAAAGGCTGTCTCAGAGAACAATATAGATTTTCCATGGTGCTCCAGCACAATCAAAATGTATTCATGTGTTTAGGCAGGTGCATGCAAGTGTAGCACAGTGCCTCAGAGTAGCACTAAATGAGAATAGATGGCTTAAGTATACCTGGCACAAGTGTGATGGTTCTCAATGTTGCAAGGCCTTTTTTTGTGTGTGTTCACAGCACAGTATCTAAGTATCTAGCACCAGCATAATGCTCTATTTTTATTTACTGACAGGGAACATATCCTGAAATATGGTCATTGTAGCCTTTGATGGTGGATTTTCCAATAGAATTCCATATATATATACTAGATTGCTTCTGAGTGTATTAGAATGATATTAGGAAGATGTTTTACATCCTCCAAAAATTACTAGTGGGTTGAATATCGAAAGAACAGTCTTCTCTTTTTCTTCAAGAAATTCTACATGTAATTCACCAAATAAAATAAAGCTATTTAAAAACCCTTCATTGTTTCAAACTGGTTTAAATTTCAGAAAATCATGAGAAACCATGAGGTCATTCATAGGAATTTTCAAGGGACTGGGTTGTCCCAAGTGGATTTGTGGCACAGAAGCTCCTGTGGCAGCAGATTTCTCCTTGTTAACAGCTGCGCCCTGTCTCTGATATGAGTTTGAATTGCTAGTGTTGTAGCAAACTTGTAGCAGCTCTGTCAAGTGAACCTGTGAGTAAATCTCTGTAATACAAAAGAAAGACTAAATCCACAAAATTCTGAAGAAACAAATCTGTGTAGGATTACCCTTGAGGGAAATAAAGCTTTGAAACTCAATGTCTTAATTTCGTTCCCACTCCTTGAATGCACAAACATTAATCTCTTTTCCTTTTTTTTAGAAACAAGGATCCTTTTAATAGGATATTAAAATTTTACTCCCCTTTGGCAGTTTATCTGTTATGTTCAGGAAATTAATTATATCCCTTTACAGAATAATGCCACATGTTTCAAAAGCTCATTCACTCTAGTCTATTGTATCCTATTATAAATGAAAATAGGCAAGGTTATGGTAAACTAAAACCGTTAATCACCCCAACACTGAGGAAGTAGATACTGTTTCTTTTAATGAAAAGATAAACTTCATAAAAGTTTCTTTAGTTAAATGTTCTTAGGTTCTTAGCAATAAATATTAATATTGTTGATAGTCTGACAAATCCTGAACTAAATAACTAGCATTCATGAGGCAGAAATTATGAAATTACTATGGAAAGAAAAACTCTGCTCTGTTTAAGGGGGCAGGGTAGCCTTTTTCCCCTTCCATCCTATTGAATGACTTTGATATTGATGTTTAACTGAAAGGTTTTTACGTTCTTCTACCAATCAGACATCTGTTATTTAACCTCATTACTGAATGGAGTTTATGTAAAATACCTCATTATTAAATAGAAGTAACATTTTCCTTCCAGGTTCATATATATTGATGCAAATTTTAATTTCAGTGCAAAATTATATTATTTACTGCTGGGGTTTTTTGATAAATGGTCTTCAGTTTTAAAGTGTCCTTAATGGCTACATAAAAGCTCTGTTTAAAATTCCCACTAGCAGCTATCCCCTTTTAATAGGGTCAGGAAAAAATAATCAATGTTTTCTTTTTCCCTGGCACAGTTCAAACAATAGATAACAGTGTGTAAGACACAAAAAAAGACTTTTATGGAAAAAGGAGTATGTTCTGCCAAACAAATCACAGTGGGCATTTTAGGCAACCTCAACAAGAAGGTAGAATAAATATGGTGCTATACGATACATATTTTATGAGACTGCAGGCCCTTACATATTTCTCATGAATTTTTAAATGTATGCAATTTTCCACTCCAATAATTTAAAATGAAAAATGTTTTACCTTTAGAGAAAATTAGCCAAAGCACTGAAAACCACTGTATGAACAAGGAAACTTTGTTTAAGACAAACAAAATAGATTTTTGAATGAAAATCAATTTACATCATTTTGCTAACTGTTTGAAGGAGAAAAGTGCAGAAGTAATTCAGGAGTTCAAGTTGTCCTAGATTGGTTAAGACTTTTTGTAAATTACTGCAATGTTTTAGAAGATGCTCCCAATTGTTTACAAAATGCATTTAAGCAGGAGTCCAGAAATTACTGCTGTAGCTAAGAAAAAAAAAGCCCATCAAGACTCATTTGCTGAACATAATATTTTCTGTGAAAATGAAGCTGAATTGACTGGCTGGTGTCTTCTAATCATGTGAAGGAGTTTTATTGATTTCCAGCTTCCAGCACTCATCCAGGAAACTGTTTGCAATAGGACTATGTATGAAGTGTGCAATGTCTGCTCAGAATGAATTCTGTACTACCTTAGGAAGAAGTGGACTAATGGCAGCCATCCTAAGAACTTTTTATAATAAATCTATTCCCTATGACCTGCAGATAATATATTTCAGGTTAATTATGACAATGAGAATCTCAGGAGTCTATTACTTTTGAAATGAGGAAGGAAGAGTAAAATTCACTCTAACTTTAGTCAGAGTATTTCAGTTTTGCAACATACTGTAGTATGCTGGCTGAGAAATTCAGTCACTGAAGATGTATGAGACTTTTTAAAATGATCCTGTATGCATCAGAGCTGTAACAGGTTGTGGCCTTCCTTAAGGTCTAATTCAATGTTGCAGACCGCGCTCAATCACTAAAATTGATTTTTCAGACATGTCCCATGTAATGTGACAGGTCCCAAACAGCTTCATACTTCAGTAATGTAGTTTATAAGATTATAGAAAAAGATAATAAGATAGAAAAAATCAAAAGAAAATCAGGTTTGCTTAAAGACAGAGTATCTTAAATCTGAGAAGTGTTCTTTGTTGATGTTATCATAGTGGGTTTTTATTGACTAGCCCCTCTGCCTAGCAGTATGGGGTTTATAGTCTAAGTATTTGTTAAGTGGTTTAATGTGAAAATATGGAGAACTTAGAGGACACAGAAGAAATCAGTATTGGTTAGCTAGGTGAACTATAATGCACACTAAACATACTGAGTTTTTGTAGGTGTTACACAACTGAATGTTTAAGTATAATTGAAAGGAGAATTGTTTTTTTTTTTATAGCAGTATGAAAGAAAGCACAGAGGGTTTGTTAGAAAAACGAAATTTGTGAAGTAATTCAGATTGTAGACAGTCTTATGGAGTCATCTAGTCCAACCCCCTACATACAGTCAGCTGGTAACAGGTTCTATAAATCAAGGGAATTTTGAAAGAATTTTCATGCTGTATTAAAAGGCATTGGCTGTGTTTACAAAAGGTCATGAAAAGGCTGTGTCTTCAGAATGCAGACCTTATTTATATTAAGGATAAAAACATAGCCAAGTCAGTGAAGGGAGGTGAAGGAATAGCTACAGGGTCAAGCCAATGGACTAGAAAAGTATCTATACTGGAGCAGTCTGAGAAGGAAGGAGAGGATTAATTCAGTGCTCCTCAGTACCAGATAATGAGGTGCTGCATTTTCAAAGTATAATATAAAGCCTGGCTGAGAGTGGAGGTTGGATAGAATAACAGAGATAACCATACACTAGTGGTACCATGCAGCGAGGTCTCAGTGAAAGCTGCTTCTGAAAGAAAAGCTCATGAAAATATAGCCTGAGGATCAGCAGAGTTGCATTACAGACTCTGGGAAAGGACTAGGAAGGTTTTGCAAGAGTACTTAGTTGTATTGACCTTTAGCTGCTGACTAGACCTCTGTGAGGAAGTCTTAGAGGCAGTGAGTAGGGTTTCAGTTCAAAACAGGCACACAGATCCTTGAGTTTCTGCCTTAGAGGTAGTGGCTAATTTGTAGTGACAAATGAGATTGTAAAACATTTTTATGTATTATAAATTAGTAAGATTACAATTTGTCTCTTCTTTTTGTCATGCCATCCTGAGAAATAGTCATATAAACTCTATTTTTAGAAGGTTTTGAGTTTCTAAGTATTTTCACATGAAGACTTCCGTGACTTCTACATCACGCTTTGCAAGTCAGTTCTTAGGGGTGCTGATGATGATTTCTGTGTGGCAGGTCACAATAACACCACTGTTATTCCACTGGAAGTGGAATTCAGTTAATTATGTTATTTCTTAAGAGTTGAAAGAAACCTTTTCTTTTTCTTTTCTTTCTTTGAACTGTGGTAACTTTTTCTGTGATATGAAAAAAAGTTGAAGATTGAAAAAAAGTTTTACTCCCAGAGAATTTGTTGCTGTTTATGTCCAAATATTTACTCTCAAGAAATGCTGTCATTTGTCACAAGGACTTTCCTACAAGATTTATGCGTATAGAAATCCCTACTAATCTCCATTTCTTAACAAAAAAAATGAAAAAAAAAGGACAAATGTTTATAGACATCAAGAGCATTAGACGTGAAACATTGGTTTGCTGATTGTTGCTGTTTTGCACAGCAAATATTATTAAAGTTTTAAATCACCTTTCTAAGAATTCTATTGTGCCTGATAGCTAGGCTAGCAAAATTGTTGACTGTATGTGTGTGTGCATATTTTGCTCAATAAAAGGTCCGTGGGGTAATCTTTGGTCCTGAGGTCAAGGGATTTGGCCTGGCTCATGTCCACACTTCTCAGACAAACCCGAGCTAGAGGAGAATAGCCCTATATACACTAAATAAGACATACATCTGTGTCTCCTCTGGCTCTCATATTGTACCCACAATTTTACTATGTTGTTACATGCATAGAATTCTTATTATTGTTACATGCATCTGTGTGTGTGTTATAAAGCATCTGCAAAAAAAGGACATAAATCTTGATGGGACTTCTTGATTTAGTTTGATTTAAGGTTGCAAAGCCAAACTTGAAGTGATTTCCTCTATTTTGCCATGTGGAAGTAGTCCCTCTGAAAACGATCTTGCTCCCCAAGTTCTCTTATTTATCACTGTAAACTAATAAATACATCACTTTATATAGAGCTGTCCTTCATCTGCTCTTACACTCTGCTTTTGGACTCCATTATATATTATTTTGAACATTATATTTCCACTTATTTTTTACATCATCCTGAGTGTATGATTGTCTGCATATATGGAAGTGAGGAGAAGGTGATACTATATGCAACCAGCAAAATCTCAGAAAAACTGCCTGTGATTCAGCTTATAAAGTATTGTGTACTAAACAGAGCTCCCAAGAACAAGTGCACTGTCTTTTTTCTTAGGACATCAGCCTGGAAAGTGACATGAAAGGGCAGAATTTAGTATCTGCCAGAGATTGCATTCCTTGAACATATTGACTTCTTCATGTATTTGAAAATATATCAGAAAGGAAAAATATGCTCTTGGGAAAATGGGAATAAGGGAGACTTTAAGGTTGAAAAAAAAAAAACTAGAAAAGGTTTAATGAAGTAGCAACAATAACAGTGAATCACAAATATATACAAATATATATATATATATATATATATATATATGAAGCCCACACTACTCAGTTGATAACTAGAAAAATCCCTCACCAGAAAAGCCCCAGCTCCCTCAGCCTCTCCTCATAGGATCTGTGCTTGAGTCCCTTCACCAGCCTGGTTGCCCTTCTCTGGAACCTGCTCAGGAACCACACCCTGCCAAACCTGGGCATGCGCACCTGGGCCAGCCCCAACTGGGCACAGGCGGGGTGAGCACCGTCCGGGCCCATCACCCGGCAAGTCCTGGCCCCTGCTGCCTACACAGACCTGTAGCTTGGAAGCCATCTACAACTCAGACCTCTTAACTGTGGAGGAAGAAAAAAAGAAAAAAGCAAAACTTGGAAAAAAATAATCTCTATGAATTAGGCAGGCGTGAGGAAGGTCTGGAAGTTGTGTCTCTTGTTTGACTTCTTTCTTTTCTTGCCTCTCCTTCCTAGTGCTGTCCATATTCTCTCTCTTCTATATTCTTTTGCCAGCTTCACATTAGCAACGTGCAAAAGTAATTCTAAATTTCTCTGTTACATATATCTTGTTAGAAGCATAAACTGTCAGGTATCTTAAGAGTTTTCAAGAGATAGAACTATAAACATTAGAAATGTGCCACTAGAAAGTCCTCTCTTCTCTGCCTCTGAAGAGACAAGTCTGCAAGTTTTAGTATTCATGGATTCTCATTGACAGCTCAAGGCAGGACCTTAAAAAAAAAAAAAACCAAGAAAGCAATTTTTCTTTCCTCATCTGTCAGTTTATACTATCCAGCCTTACTTTACAAGAAACAAGGTTTGAGATTCTCTAAGAGAAGATTAGAAGCTTGCCGGTTGATTGCTGTTCTACTTACATTCCTTGCGTGCAATGGATTATTCTGCTATCAATAGTTAAAACTTCTATGCATGAATTTGAAAACAAATATAATTCTATGCCTGATGTTACCCCTGTGTCCTTTTTCGGGAATACTCCAAGTTTCTTCAAGCTTTCTGGAAAATCTGTAGGTCTTTGGTTCTGACCTACAAATACAGAACTTACAGCCTGAAAACTGAAGCCTGCTTCTCTACTTAATGTATGACTGAAAGGCATTTGGGGACCTCTAGGACCTTTCCACCCTTGGCTGATTTGTCTTTTTTTTTTTTTTGGCACTTTGTAAAGTATAAAACCATTTTAGAGTTTTTTATTAGGTAATAATATTTGATTCACAGTATATACAAAGATAAGAATGGTTTAGTAAGATCTTGCTATTTTTAGATGACCCTAGAATGAAATTGTGATGGTAAAAGAAGTTGAGAGAGCACATTACAGCATTTCAGATGGTGATACATATTTTTATGAAAAATATTATTAACTTTTTTGTGCCAGTGGGTTTTAAAATGTGTCACTGAATGTTAGTATGTAAAACATTCATGGTAATTGGAATCTGGGCTTTTCCAGAAGGTATTTTAGTAAGCTCTAATTGTCATTGTTTGCCAATTTTCACTTCACATTTTTTATCTAAGGATCCTTTACATAAGAATAAAACCTTATCACTAGAAAGTTGTCTAGCTTGTTATTTTTTACACTCACAAAGTGTGCTACCCTGCAGAGCATCTTAAATATGTTTGTTTAATACAAACAGAACAAGGCAGTCTGGATCATTAATTATTAACATGAGTAATTTGGCTAATTAGCTACTAGAAGGGTCCAACGGTGCAGTCCTTGGCTTAGCAGAAGGATATTACACTGACGAGAGCAGAAAATCAGTTGCTTATTAAATAGTGTAATATGTTAATGGAAGATGAAACTTAGTATGAAAATATGCAAAACCATAAGCTGGTTGTCTTAATATTTGGTTCTCTTCTTTGTTTACACACATGTAGTTTCTTTCTAATGTCTGTGATTTATTTGGGGTTTTGTATCTTTCCTGCTGTGGTCTTTTAAGACTGAAATATTTTCTCTAATTATGCATTCAGGGTGAACAGTGATTTGAGAAATGAAATTACTTTTCTATATAAAATATTTTTTCTATTATTGTCGACAGCTACTCATGTAGGTATAACATTAGCATCTATCACACTGTGTTCTATGCAGATACCTACTCCAGTCTCAGATTCAGGCATTTCAGCTGTACTGAATAGAATATTCTGACTTGTGGTAAACTGTACATTTTTAAAATTTGAGATAGGCATGAAAGATTTGTTTAATCCTATTAAAATGTATAAAGCAGGAACAAACATTAGTTTCTCTTAATGTATAGTATTGGGTTACATTAACTTTGCGAGCATTACTCACATGAGCTTTCATTTTTTTGACCATTAGAAGAAATTTTATTCCTTATTCCTCTGTATGTTTTCAGTTCATGTTTTAATCTTCTGAGTATCATATACTCTGTCCAGTGTGATCTGTGATGAGCTGATGATGCTGCTTAAGAGTTTATTTTCTAGAATTTGCTACTCCATGATTACACCAAGAGGATTTGATAGCTTTCCTCATTAGAGTATTTTCTTTCAGCAGGCACAGGAATAATTTTGATTTTTCTGCCACATTTTATATGAGGGTGTTAAAATATTGGTCATGTTGATATTGTCTTTCTGAATTACTGTAAAAAAGAATCAAACAGATTTTTAATGTAAAAAAAAAAAAATATATTGAGTTATTCTTCTATTTACATGTTCCCACACCCCTTTTTTTTTGTCAGGTAATAGTTTGAATTTGCAGATGGATTTTTGCATGTGAGTAATGGAGCAGCAGGAATGTTTTTGCAAGGGATTTAGTGATCTTATTTTGAACAAGAGGTTTAAGTAATAAGGTTCTAGATGTGTAAAAGATAAAAAAGACCCAACAAGACAAAATATGATCAAACACTACTGATGTACCTCAAGCTTTTTTTGCGTATTAATTTTTTCCTTTGATACATTTGAAGTGATCTTGTCTTAATTCTGTGGTGCTAGTTCTCTTTTGAGTTTGGTGAAGTACTGCACTGTACTAATGAGATCTGAATTAATTACTCAAAAATTAAAGAAAATTCTCAACCTTAAGTTGCTTCCAAGCATTATTGCCTTTCTACAGCACAGAAGATAGACAAAATACTTGAAAAGTATTTATGCTGGTTGAAAATGAAATGTTCTGAGATACCTGTATTTCTTAACCCATATAAAGCTGTGTTGTGTTTAGTGATACCAAAGCTGGTGTTATTTGATCTCCCAAATTTCTGTTTTATGAAGAAGTATTTTTTAAATTGTGGGGTTACATAATAAGAATGGTCATCTCTGGCTTTTTTTACAATGTTTTATTATATTGCTATTTTTTTACTATCATTATATTATATTATATTGGAGAACTTTATCTACTGATAAGTAGGTGCAATGAACAGTCACATTTGGACTATGATTCTGCTCATACAGCCCACAGTAACATGAACAAAAGCAAAGATACATTATCACTCATGTCCCATGCTGAAAAATGCCAATGGTTATGCATTTTCCATGGATGAAGTAAGAGTTCTGTAGTCCGTAATGGGTCGTAACTAACACAACAGAAATCATTACTGCTGAGTTTCTGAATGGAACATATGTAGGGGGAAAAAATAAAGTAATACTGCAGAGATAAATACATCTTGTGTACATGGTTTTAGATGGGACTTGTTTAAATCTACTGCAGTGTCCTCTCTCTTGAAAACACAGCATGAAATAAATGCATGGTAGGAGCTGACTCCTGGTGAATGAGTAATTGTTAGGGAACACTTATTTTGCTACTAATGCTAGAAGAATAACAAAAATTATTAGACTTATAAAGACTCCATGAAGCTGATTCCACTCCACATTTCAGGAAGTCCAAGCCATAGGACGTACATCAGAATTTCCTGGATAGCATTCAAATAGTTGACTTGGATCCCTTTCAATTAATGGCACAATTAATGGCAAAATACCATTGTTTCTGTTTTCAGACAGAAATTTCTTACTGATAGATAAAAAAACAACACAAAACAAAGCAAACAAAAAGCCCCAAATAAACAAACAAAAAAATCAACAAAAAAACAAACAACCCAACACCTGTTTAATGTTTAACCAGAGGACTAGATGATGAAAACTGAATTTCTGGATTTTATTTTTTTTATAGATATATTTTTTCAAGTAAATTCTATCAATAAGCACTCATAGCACTGATGAAATTATGAAGCAGGCAGCCCTAAGAGTTCAAAAGACTAAATAAACTAGTGATGAGACAAGGAAAATTGATGCTCAGAATGATAGTTTGTCAGTTTAGTGTTGGGATAGGTTTTATCTGGGAACACTAAGGGAGATAAGAAGCAACATTAAACAGAATGTCAGGGGATATAATGAGGAAAGAAGAGCTTGAAAGGCAAGTAAATCACATATTTTGATACTGTGCAATATATTATATCTTATTTGTTGCTACAAAGTGAAATGAAGGCTGATGAATTTTCCTGCTCTCATTGTATTTCTATATTAGGATAACAAATTCGTACTTTGATACCCATCTCATTCCATTAACAGTTCATATTTCTCCACAGTATCTGATCTAACAAGAAATTCACTTCAGCACCCTCTCAGCATCTCCAAAGGCATCTTTTTATAGTGATATTTCTTTGGAAATTGTGCATAGCTAAAGTAAATAATTGTGTTTGGTTAGAATGTCAAAGTGAATTTTCACACAGTCTTGAACCTATATAGGTTCTTGTGAAAAAAGCATGAAATCATCCTCTGTTCTATTGCTTGACATTTTTTTTCTTATCTCTAAATAGGCTGCATCAGATAAATGCAGTTTGATATATATTATATAATATCATACATTTCATTGCTTTCATTTTAGACTTGTAAATCTTAGCATCCTTTACTAAGCAAGAGAAAGGATTAATTTTTGACACTTGAATTTCCATTCTCCTATTTTCAGTGTGGACTTCAATCAGTGTTTCCATTTTAAATAATCTCATTATTACTGGAAATGCAGAGGGCTTACCCAAAAATTTGACACTATATATCAGCTGATATATATATATAAATATAAATACATACACTGTATTTTGTGGGTTTGATTTACATCCCAAGGTATTTTTTTTCTGGTAAGATTAAGCAAAACAAATGTGATGAGACTTGACTTGCAAATATACATGTACAAATAATACACATACAAATTAATTATTGCTACTCTTTGCAAATTAGTAGTATGAAATTAGCATGTAAATTGTCCATCTACCGCAGGATCACTGCATTTTTTATTAAATTACTGAGTTTGTTATTTATTGTCAATGGTGTCTCTAAAGCAGCATTGCTCTTCAGAAAGCATTTCTCATCACATGCAGTGGAAGAGCTCAGTTTGTGATTATTTTGCAACAGAGAAAATCTCTCAGTGTAAATGCTCACATCTGGGTATTAAAAACATAAGTGTTCTAACTTTGTTGTGCAACTACTTATGACAGCTTTCCTTCCTTTCCTTTCTCTTACACTTTTTGATAATAAACCTTTTCCGTGAATTGCCTGTATTGCTTGGAGACTGCTAAACATACCCATAAAAATACCCATCAAGAAGGGGTTGAAAGTCAGGGGCTAACTCAGGATCTAATGGCAAAAGCTTGGCATTACTAGTTGGTGAAAGTCTTCACATTTTAAAGGTGCCACTTACTGAAAGGTCTTACAAAATGTTATACAATTTCACAAAAATGCCCTATTTAAGGTTTTTTCCATGAATGTCAGAATATTATTTGCCATACTACTGGCATTATGCATGGATATTCTAGGTAGTGCTTTTCTGAAAAGACATTTGGCCCATCTGGGAAAGATTTTATTTGTATTACCCTGAAGGGAATCTCTTGCACGCCATAATGCTCTTTCTTCTATTCTGATGATCTACTTGGTGCTGTATTGTTTATTGGAATGTTTTGACTTTCATATTGTAGTTTTTATAACAAAGCCTGATTTTTTAAAATCTATTTTGCAGCAATTTTCTGTTATATTTTTATCAGGATAGGAAGCTGATAAGCTTTTTTTTCTCTCTTTCTCTTCTTGACCCCTCTGAAGGTTGTATATCACATTCAGATATTTACTGAAACAGGTGTTGAAATCCTTTACATTTACATAAAGATTATCTCCATAATTTAAAAAAAAACAAACCAAAACAAAAACTACAAAAAGCCCTCTCCTAATAAAAGTTAGTACTGGATTTGATGGGAATAGAGTTAATTTTCTTCATAGTAGCTACAATAGTGGTGTTTTGGACTTGTAACAGGTACAGTGTTGACAACACTTCCATGTTTTAGCTATTGCTGAGCAGTCTTGCTGGGAGAAGAGAAGAGAAGAGAAGAGAAGCTGGGAGAAGACAGGGATAGGACAGGTGACCTCAGCTGACCAAAGGGGTATTCCATATCATGTGACGTTTGTGCTTAGGAATAAAAGCTGTGGGGGAGCAAAAGGAAGGAAGAGAGGGACATTTGCAAGGTCTCCCAAGAAATCATTATATCTGAAGGGGCTGTGGTTTCCTGAGGATGGCTAAACAACTGCTTTCTGATGGGAACTACTGAATAAATTTATGATTTTTCTTTGCTTGCAAACAATTTTTGTTTTACTGATTAAACTGTCTTTGTCTTTGACTCATGAGTTTTCCCTCTTTTGCTCTTCTGATTTTCTCCCTAGGCAAAGGCTACTGGGGTTAACTCACAACATCCAGCTACCTTTAGCTGGTATTTGCTAGAGCTCTCCTCCAGTAGATTAAAATTGCTAATGCAACACAAAGCTGCCATCCTGTATTATCCTTCACCATCCCATTTATTCTCTTTGCAAGGATATTTTTCTACTGTTTTATACATGATACCACAAGTGTCATGGGTCTTGCAAGCAAGTAGAAAATGGTGATGTGCCCTTCATGCTTGCCCGCATCTGGTGACAATGATCTGCTGGATTAGCATTTGCTTGCTTACTCTAGGAAAGGGAAACATAGGCAGTAAAGTAAGTGACAGCTCGTCTTTTTTTCTGTGTTTTCTTCACATAATTAATTTTATCTCTTGGTTTCAGTAACTCTGCTTTCCTCAGAAAGGGAAGAAATGTTGCCATATATGCAGTTATTAGGATTTCACCCCAAACCATTAAACCTGTATGATTGCTTATGTGTTTCAATCCTTAAAATATTTCAGTACTAGTGGTGTAATTAAAATAAGAATCACTGGCTTAACCTGTAAGAGAAATACTAATCCAGCTATAGATTTATTTGACAAGCAAAGTGTGAAAAACTCTTATATTATTCTGTGAATCTTCAATTATGTTTAGTGGTGCTTTTAATACAACTAAGATTTTCTTTTATTATCTGGGGGAGTGTAAGTTTTTTGGTTGTTCTCAGAGGAAGCTGTCTTTGGAAAGCTATAAACTGCTAGTAACTGAATATATTTCTGATCCTTATCTTTATTTTAATTTGATTTTTTTTTCAGGTTCAGCCTCTGTGCCTTGAAATTGATTTTTTTGTATTTTAAAAACCCTCAGATTCTCCTAGCTAATCATAGGTCTAAAAGCTAGAAACAAAATAATTGGGATTCCTGGGACTTGGTGTAGAAACAAAGATGCAGCGGTTACAGATTTGGAAAATTAATAAAACCTGGGTGTTCTCAGTCTTTCACCGGAGACTCCTAAGAGAAGACCACTAGCTATGTAGGGCTTCCTAATGAAAAAAAAGAACAGACCATAATCTTTTTTCCCAAGCTGATTTCTTGATCTTTCCAAGAAGATACTGCATCTGTCAATCTTCCACCTGCAACATTTTTCTGGCAGTAAATGTTCTCTCTCTTCCTTGTAAATAAATGAGCAGAACTTACCTTACTCAGTTCTTTCAGCACATTTAATAAGAAGCTTCTATACAATATTCCATTATACATTATTTTATAAAAAGACCATTATTCGCAAGGGAAGATGAGTCATAAACACATCTTCTGCCCATCCCAGGAAGGGGCTTTTGTGCTGACTGGGGAGGACATCATTTCACACCAGCTGTGTGTGAGCTGCCACAATAGCCCAGCTCTGGTAGAGTGATGCCAAAACAGAAGTGATATAGAGAGAAATTCCACTTTTTAAAATTGCTTGTATTGCTAGATCCAATGTATATAGCATTGGATCTCTTGTGCATGTGCAGGATTATAGTGATGCCAGTGGAATTTTCCAGATGTTGGCATATATGGAACTACCATTTGCCATCTACATTGCCTTTAAAGACCTCTAAAAGAGAAGAGATAGCTTTGTATGGAAAGGGACCTGTAGACAAGTTTGAACTGTTTACCATCCAAAAAAAGATTAATTTGTTTAAATCTTGAAGTGAAGCAAAAAGTTGCATGTGGCTGTGATTTTCTGCTGCCATAAATGTACATACATTATGTACATGAGACAGTGTATTGTAATTTCTTACACTTAATGGAGGGATTATAAGAACAGTTTGGCTCATTTAACCTACAGTATTTTGCATTGCAGGTAAGTGGGTGATTCTGTTATTTCAAAAAAGCTTCAAAAACAGAAAAGGTACAGACAAGTATTTATAATTTTAGAAAGATGACATTTTTGTAAGAGTTCCTCACACTATTAGATTCTTATTTGCTGGCTTTCAGCAATGATCCTTACTGTATTTTCTGCTTTTTACTTCTTGCTTTTCTGTGTTTTGCCTCTTGTAAGCTGCAAGAATGTGTGGTAATGATATTGTATTTTTTTCTCACAGATGCAACATCTGAATGCAAAACAGCTGGCTGTGATTGGGGTGGATTAAGTGAATAGACAGAGTGAAATTAAAATAATGGTGTTGATTGTAGTTGCTTTAGAATTTACATATTCTAATTTTCCTGGACTGGATACAACTTTCAGCCTACTGAAGCAGATTATTCATGAAGCCTTTGCCTCTGAAATGTAGGAGAAAGCAGAAACAATTTTTTGAAGTAGTGTCTGTGAGTTAAGGAATCCTAGATATTTCTTGTGGTACTACCCAAATTAAGGGCAAGTCTACATTTGAATTGTCTACTTCAGGGAAAAAAGTAAGTGAGTTCCTTGACTTTTGGGTAGGCTTTGGTATTTTTCTAAGCCCCCCTCTCCAACTGTGAATTCAAGGGCTGTGAAAATAACCAACTGGAGAGGGTATTCATGAAAAAGAAAAAAAAAAAAAACCAAAAACAAACCCATGTTCTCTTATTTACTAAATATCATCATGAACAACAAATTCTAGGCTTCCTGGTTTGAAAATGGGAATTGGCTTTCTGTGGTAGATCCAGGTTAAGTTACTGCACCCTTGCAGCTGGCAGTCTAAAGGCTCTGTCAACAAGAAGTTCAGTCAGTTTTCCTTTCATCTTGGATTGCTTGGACCACTTAAAGTCACTCTAGTGATGTCCTTTTGTTTCTTTACTGAAGTTTTTAAAAGTCAATCTAAAGGTATGATCTAACTTCTTGCGATAACAATATGAGGAGGAAGTGTCGGGTATATGACTACATTTTAAAAAGTATGTCAACTAAATCTTAGCTGACACAGACATATGTCTACAGTATTTACCCTGACGTCCACAAGTTAATTGTTAAAGTTTTATAAGCACATTCATTTTCTTAAACAGCAGTACATCTTGCTGCTGTGTTTGCCAGAAAACAAAGTGAAACTCACTGTGCATAAAGTAATCTTACAGCTTGACAGCATTTTTGTTCACTAAACTTACTGAACTATGTACAGGCCTTATGTTCTACTGAAGGCTAGAATTGCTTCCTTGCCATAGTCCCTTAGTTTAAAATCAAAGCAAAAAACAATGCATTCTATTTTTTTTTTTCTTCTGTTGAAAAATTTAGGTGAAGTCATCTGTGAAGGAGCTATCATACCTCCTTTAAATGCTGCCACTGGTTACATTCAGAAGAGGAGAGTCTTTACACCTTCTTCAGACATGGCTTGGCAAAACTCCCAGTGATTCCTCTTTATGCCAGAATGGGAATGTTTATACAAATATATTAAATTAAAAGCTTACTCAAAAATGCATTCTGCAATATAGTGATTTTGTTAGAGAAGAGCATGTTGTATGAATGAAAGAAACTCCTTCTTTAGCTGAGTTCTAAGTGTTTCTAGGGTTGCCATCTTAACACCAGTCTTGTTATACCTGGAAGAGGTCAAAAGCAAAGGCAATTAGAAAGAAGAATTCACAAAATGCAAATGAAGTCTATACTTTTCAAAACATAGAGTTGCCATTTGTCTCACATATTCTATACCTAATATCTCTCTAAACCGTTTTTTTTGTTTGTTTGTTTGTTTTGTTTTGTTTTGGGTTTGGTTTGGGTTTGGTTTTTTTTTATGTATTCACAGTGTTGTCCTTCATGTATCTTTCTGTTATATTTCAATGTATTAATTTCTTTTCATAGCAGATAAAAATCCTGTAAGAACTGAAGAGTCTGGCTCCATCTTCTTTTCTCCCCTCCAAGAGTATTTATATATGTTGACAGGATTTGCCAGTCCTCCTCTTCTGAGGGTCTTCTACCCATTTGATGCACTCAGATTTCACTTCTGAGAAACCCCAAGGAGTGTTGCACATATTAGAAGTAAGTCTTACCAGGCTAATAAAAACATTATTAGTCCAGTTGCAGTGTTGCTAGGACTATTAGTTTTAAGGAAACACAGTTAAAATAAATATATAAAAGCTTCGGATTATACAGCTCTTCATAATACATTTGCCTTCTTTCCATATCACCCAGGTTCTGAGATTGACAGCTTTGCACCAGAAGTGCTCAATAGCATGGCAAGTCAGTTCTATCTCCAGTTCTTTGCCAGACAAAAATTCTTTGCTGCTTCATCCACATGTGAGAACCCACTTTAAATTGGTTTTCTACAGGTTGCTAAAACACTTTAAACCATACTCTTTCTTCCTTTGTTCGCAGCTCTATGGTCTGTTTACATTTTTGCTATGAATTACATACTTACTGTTCCTTGTTCTCTTTGTTAGCCTTAAAACTATTCTTACTTGACTCCCAGGACTGCATTTCTTTGATAAACAGTAACTGCCCATTGGTGATTAGCACTGGTGAGTTTATAGCCCTGATACCTCTGGTAGCCTCCTCGTTCAAGTCTGCTGCTATAATCATCTGTCTGTACTCACCTCTCTTCTGCTTTATGCTACAGTCAGGGGTCAGATCCTCCTACATTAATTAGTTGCTATTCCAAGCCATCTCCCACAAATTCCAGATATAACAGCAGGTGTTATGTCACACACATCTACAAAACTGAAAAGAAGCTAAAACAAATTTAGCAAGTCACCAGTGTGTTAGCTGCTGCTACAAAGCAAATTACACCTGCAGAAAATCCCAGAGTCTGACGTATCCTGAAGCTTGTGTTAGTACAAGGCTGTGGCCAGGTCAAAGCAGTGTTTACTATGCTACAGGGACAGAAATGCTTCCAAAAATAATTTCATATAGCAGTTAGCAAAACTTTAATCTTTTTGTCTTTTATTTTTCTTGCTTTCTGTGATCTTATCATAGAGTTGCATAGATAAATACAGTTGTCAAGGTTTGTAATGTAGTAGGAAAAAACCTTTCACATTTAAAGTGACACCACTTATTTCTTGATGACTTCATTTGTGTAGCTGTTTTCCTTTTTTTCTGAAAGATATGCATAGTGTTGAAGTTACTTTTTATTTTGTCTTGTGTATTGCTTTTCTTTTTTCAGAGTTACTAAATGGCTATCCTATCTGACACTGCTCTTCTCCTTAATTTTCTCAAAAACATTCTGTCTCATGAAAGCACACTGATAAAATGCTACTCTGAAGAAAATTGATATGTTTAAAGATAAGGTACTATCACAGAAGCTTTGGCTAACGCAATCACTCATCCGATTTTTTTTTTCTGCCATTGTATTAGCTGTTTAATATAACCTTTGGTCTTGGATGTTTTTTTTTTTTTGGTTTTTTTTTTTTTTCCTTATATAGTTTAAACCACAGGATAAGCAGCATTTTAAAGGTCTAGAGGGCTCTGCCTTTTAGCTTCCTGACATGGAACCCGGTTTTTAAAGTTGTCATAGCTTTTCTGTCAAGTTATGGTTTTTTGTTCAATGTTTGTTTTCAAGAGAAATTAATCATAGAGCACAGCTACAAACAGAGGCAATATAGTGTAATTTTTTTTCTTTCGAAATTTTGATACAGGAGAAAGATTTTCTTCTTTTATCTACTTCTTCATCTTCCTGAAAAAGCACAACTGTTTTTTCCTCGTTATATCAGGGTGAAATATATTTTTCTCTTGCTTTCTGCTATTTCTGGTGATAAATTTGTGTTTAATTCCATGGATTTGCAGGTAATATTTTGAGTAGTAAGTATTTTAGGGAAATGGAGTAGGTCTCAAAGAATTAAAGAATAAGTGTGTGATTCTGTGAGATCTGTGTATGTATGAGTGTATGAGTATATACTCATACATACTGAGTATGAGATCTCTGGGAGAGTCGTCATATCTCTACATACTTCTGCAAACCATTTGTTGTTTTGTTTTGTTTTAACAATAGAGGCTGGGTTACTCTCTCTACCCCAAAATCATATTTTTGACAATTTCCTCATCTGATATCAGAGGAATGTTCTGCGAATTGACTTTTTCTCCTCTGGGTCTTCAAAACTGCATGACTTTCTGCCCATATAGCAGTAACTAATCTTCAATAAAAGGGCTGTAAAGATAAAGAGAATAGGGGAGTAGCAGCCACTGTGTGGGAAGCTGCCAAGGAGTAGAAAAGAAAGCAGTTAGTAGAAGGAAATTGTAAGACATGTCTCACTTTAATATTTAATGCTCTATTAAATATGGAAGAATGTGATCAATAACTTTAAATTGTTTATATTATGGCCTTCTATCTCATGTTTACAAGTGGTAAATTATTATTTCACATGTAGAAAGGTACATGCCCTTTTTCTTAAGGCAGAAGATTACAGGGAACAGAAAACAGAGTGGTAGCTTTTATTTCCTCCCTTTTGCATCCAAATACAGGGTTTGGGTTTGTACAAATACAACAAACCAAACAATAGATTTCAAACCCAAATACATTCTATATTATGTGTAATTTTTCTGCAAAATGTAAATGATTGTTTGAGATGACATTGAGATTAGACATTGATAATATCTTTTAGGAATAAAAGTACATGAAATCTTACAATTTTAATGGCTTGCTAAAAATTATTAAAAAAGTAATAAATATAATCAGATGCCTTTTGGTTGCTTTCCCATTCTTAAAGATTTCAGAGCAAGGAGGTTCCTGACCTCAGGTTGGGAAAACTGGAGGTGTCTCTGGAGAGTGGGGGGAGGATAGTTAGGGAGGCATGGGAATTAGCATCAGCACCATCCAGAGAATCCAGAAAAATCAAACACTGATCATCATATTGTATTGTATTGTATTTATTTATCAGTGAAAGACCTTAGCCTGGCTTTGTAATTCAAATTTGCTATTTTCACACAGAATCACACTGACCCTGGAATTGCTGAGAGAGACAGTAAGAATGAAACAGAAATGCACTCATGGTCCTAGGGGAAATTTAGAAGTCAACCCACTAAAAATTATCAATCTAAAAGTCTGGATCTGTTCCAGAGCAGGACGCCTCTGGGTTTGCCTAGTCATAATAAAAGAGTTTTTGCTTTCTGTATAGACTCTGCCTTATCAATGCCTTTGCTGATTTTCATTGGAGATGACAAGCATCAGTGTTACTTCAGGTCACTATAGTTTAAATTTTGTGGATCTTTGAAAATTCAAGTTTCAACACAGGCAGCAATGTTTGATGTATTCATCCCTAATGAAATCAAAACTGAGTTTACCTGATATGGATTGACTCTAAATGATACAGCAGCACAAATGATTGGAGCAAGGAATAATTATTGTTCAAAAATGGGTAGGAAATAACACTTGTCATCCTATTTGTGTGCGTTTTTACACACCCAAAGCTTACTGAAACAGCAAACATGGGCTTTTGAGCTAATTAAGTGGGGTTTTCTCCTATTACATAGGTTTTTCATCATATTACTAAGACCAGCATTTCACAAAACCTGAAATTTTTTAAAGTTATTCTTTGGTTTTCAAAGACACAGTATGAATGTAAGCCTGAATTTCAAAAACACATATCTATTTTTCAGGTGAGACTTATTTAACAGGTAAAAAAATTATGAGTTTTCATTCGACAACAACTAAAGTAAATTAAACTAATTTAAACAAGCAGTAGAAGTAAAAAGGAAGTCTTATTTGAAACATGAGAGATGAAAGAGTAAATCCCTGCTTTCTGAATGAAATAAATCAGGCCTTTTATTTGGCAGATACTAAAAAAAATTGTATTTTTGTACTTAGCTTTTATGATGTACTGAATTTAATCTCATTTTACACAGAAAGGGGATTAATACTAATATATATAAAAACATATAGGAAATACAATTCAAATAACTTTTAATTTATTAAAGACACTGTGATACTACCCTGGATTTCACATTTTGTCTACCTTTTAATAGCAAAGAAATTTCAGTGCAAAATTTTTAAAATTTGAAAAACCATTGCTTATACTGTACAAATAATTAAAGTTGGCGTATTTTCTTTCTTACAAGAAGTATCCCTAAAAAATCAGACTAATTTCTTCAAATACCTGATCTTAACAATTATAAGTGAAAATTTTTAGATAAGCAAGTTCAAAGGTGCTAACTTTTCTGCTTTGGATATTAACAGACTTTGACAGCTATAAGCTTTGTCATATAGGGTGGGTTCATATAACTGTAAGGTCTTCTGCAATGCACTTCAAATTGTAGAATTATATCTAATGTTAGTAGTAACTGTACATGTGCAACATGTACTATATGTACATGTAGTAACTATCATGTGCAAATGTAACCAGGGGATGTTAAGCCAGACAAGAAGTGATGGGAGAATTATCTTCATGGCATTTCTATTTTTTTAGCTTTCAAACTGTTAATACTTTCAACTGGCTGTGGTTTTAAATTTTTTATGCAGTTTACTTGAAATCTTTCCTTGGCCTGTGCATTAATTTACATTTTAATATTATAACCTTGTTGACAGTAAATTATTGGAGACCTGACAACTCCATTTACTTTCTAGTGCTCTGCATATGTGGATAATTCAGTAAGACCCTGGACTCTTGCAGTGTTGAGCTGAGGTCTGCCTTCATAGCAATGGCTCTCTGTAGTCTTCATAACAATGTGTGAAGGAAGCAAGTGCCTTTCTGTATCACATGAAGGCTTTTGTTACAAAGCAGATACTAATATTACAATGGGAAAAGGAATATCCAGATCTTGGCCACTCGGTAGAGAGATGTACACAACATAAATTTTGAACAGGCAAGATTACTCACAGGAGGCAGTTTCAGGAACATCTAAGCCTTTAGAGTCCCTGTTTAGGCCAGAGAAAGGAGCAGAAACCTATTATGGAAAAATAACCAGTGGTACTAGGGAGGCTGTTGTCAGGTTAACTGCATAGCATACTTGATTGTGTGTCTTTACAGGCTGCATATTGTGTTTTTTTTTTTTTCCTTCCAGCTTTATTAATGTTTACATAAACAGAGATGATGTCAAATTTGAACTATCACCTATGCAGAGCTGAGGTGTTGCCACTCACTGATAAAGACTGTATTTTTTTTATTAGTTCTTTTTGGGGTATTGTTTAATTTCCTGAAGTCTTCTCTGAGAAGGAGAGTGGGGGATAGGTGGTTAAGCTGTGCTATTTTAAGAGATCTCTTCCAGATGAAACTGTACTGTGATAGAGATATTTTTATTTGCCATAAGAAATCTGAAAATTTGAGGCTTTTTAACCTTTTGACTTGGAGCATCTTCTCATGAATAGTTCCAATTATTGATTTTTCTCTTAAAAAAATAGCTCAGGAAAAAAGACAAGGTGTTATGATTGTGTCCTTGATGTTTTCAAGGTTGCTGATAACTAGAACAAATTGGATTAAAACAGTTTCACAGTACCAAAAATCACTTGTCTGTTTCATGTTTCAGAATTGAACTTACCAACCCCCCTGCAACAAAAATTCTTTACTTTCCACTCAGCACTATGTTTTGTTGTTTTAGATTGTTATTATTTTTAACAAGATTAAAGACAATGCAGATTAATAAATTTTTGAAGTGTTTATTTTATTTTTATTTCTGTGATTCAGGTTTCTCACATAAAAGTCGTAACTTAATTAAAAAAAAAATCAGAGAGGTTTTAAAGTTCTGTTTCTATCTAGTGAAAGAGATCAGGTTCCTGTAATGACACCTGTGGAAGTTTCAACAGGTTTGAGAGAAGTGTAGCTTGTTTGTTTGAGAAGTTTTGTCTGTTCATAATCGGGTAAACAGAAATTATGCTAACACAAGTATAGCATTCACAAGAATGAATGGTGTAGTGCACTGAAGCATGTTGGCTTTCCAGAGAGCAACCTAGAGGATTGAAGTGCTATTTTTCACTTTCTGTAAATGCAGTCAATTGTGTGACAATTCTGTTGATCCCCTTTGTATTGATATTTAACTATATTGCCCTGTTCCCAGCACCTTACGCTTGAACTGAAAATATTTTAAATGGTTGCATTGCTGTAGGTGGAACTACTTTTTAGAGTTGAAATGCACACTACTGTAATATTTCAAGACAGGCTATGAAGAATTCAGTTTTTGAATTGATGTCTCAATGCACTTTACATACATATATACTGTACAGATGTTTGGTTTCCAGAGTGTTTTTTCCTCTTTCTTTTGCCAATCAATGCTCTGATCAAGGAAATCAGCTGCTCTCTGTTTCACACATGAGTCATTTATTTGTTTCTCAAAGATACTATTTACAGCTTTTTGCTTCCAACAGTGAGTCACTTCTTTCTGGTTTTCAAAGGCTGAGTTTTTAAATGTCCACTATTTCAACAAAAATCTCTACTGTATTTCAAAAGACCTTTAAACAGAGCTCATCCTTTCTTAAAATACTGTATTACTTCTGGAATCACAGTGTATTAATAATATTGTGTTATCAGATGTACTGAGAGGATTTTTTTCTACTGATTAATTGCAATGAATAACCCTTTCCAGAAAAGAAAATCTTTATTATAAAGGGAACTGGTACAGTGCCACATTTACCTGTTTTTTTAATACCCCCAGGGATGGCAACTCCACCACCTCCCTGAGCAACCTGTTCCAATGCCTCACCACTCTTTTGGTGAAGAAATTTTTCCTGATGTCTAATCTGAACCCATTTCCTCTAGTCCCATCATTTTCCTGAATTGCAACTAAGTCTCTGAGGCCAAGGAATTCCAAGTTTTAAATACAAACAAGGGAAAATTGCATCTCATTAGTCCATTGAATCTGAAAACTGGACAGGTAATGTTTACTGTTTACTCTTAGCATCTGTATTGAAAAGAGTGAGAAATTTTGCTCTATATACAGAACAGATCTAGACTCTAATTGAGCCTGGTTTTTGTTTTGGTTTGTTTTTTGGTTTTGTTTGTTTGGTTTTGTTTTGTTTGGGTTTTGGGGTTTGGTTTTTTTTGTGAATCTACCATAACAGATTTTTTAAATCAAAATGCTTTTAGGAAGTACCACAGTTTAACAGGTGCTAATTTATGGAACAATTTTATCACAAAGCAATTACATTTCGGTAACATACAAGTGTCATTGTGCTCTATATTTTTAATGTACCATTAATAACAACATTTATTGGTTTGCAAAAGAAAACTTCTTTCTTGATATTTTGGGTATACAAAGTTAATGCACCATAGGTCTGAGAAGGATGGATCAGATATCATGAGAGGTAGTATAGAAACAGAGAATTCTTTTAAGCAGAAACTCAATAATAAGCAGTAGCATGCAGAAATGGAGCTCTTTTGTATGTAGTAAATGTATCCCAAAGAGCAATTTCACGATTTCTTAATTCATAGCACTGTTGCTAAAAAATGCAGACAAATGATTCTTTTACCTGAAATGCAAACATCTTACAAAACTACTGAAATCCACAGAAATACCAAACACTATGCTTTGGTGGCCATTATTGCTCTGTAGCTCTATGTTGTCCTAGTTAGGCAATGTTAGACCTTCAGTACTTGAGACACAAAGTATCACAAAGTTTTGTTGGCAGTGCAGACAGAAATTCGACCAACTAAATACTCTGACAATCAACCTGGGAACTGAAATGGACTCAACACAGTTACTCAACACAGTGCAACCTGGTCGAGTGGGAGGTGTCCCTGCCCATGCAGGGGGGTTGGATCTTGATGATCTTTTTGGTCCCTTCTTGGTCCCTTCCAACCCAAACAATTCTATGATTCTCTGGTACAATATTGCTTTATTCAGATAGGGCACCACCATAGCACAGGAGTCCATGGTTTGGTGGTGGTAAAATGAAGCCTGAAGAAAGTAGATACACTGGATAAATCACTACCATTTGGGTGTTGCCCAGAAACTTTTCAATGAAAGAGACAGTTGGAATAATTTTGTTTCTGAGAATCTTTAATTTCATTCAAATTTCAGATTATACTTGTTTAAAGATTAACCTCTCGGATGCCATAATTTAAAAAAAAAAAAATCAATTTGTGTTTAGTTTTGGAGCAATATTTCCGAGTCAGTCTTGAAGAATTTCTAGTTGTTTCTATGGCAACTAGAACTCCTGTGGTACCTTTATTGTTGGAAGCTTGCTGGATAGTTGTTACTGAAATGGTTAAATAAAATTTCCTGAAATGTGTTTTTGCAATATTATGTAAATAAAACACATAAAACCAAAAAAAAGGACAATGAAAATTCCCTCTCCTTTTCTTATAATTATGTGAAATGTCATGTCTTGGAACATTTTCCTCATAAAGCATTTTGAGAACTATGATGGCTTTTAGTATATATTAGGTATACAGCAGTACAATTGTCCTTTAAAAAATTTCCTGTGTTTGGTTAGGGGTTTTTTTTTTTTTTGTCTTTCACTATTTTACCTAGGAATATGCTGGGGGGGGGGGTTGGGTTTTTTTGGGTTTGTTTGTTTGGGTTTTGTGGGGGATTTTTTTGTTGTTTGTTTGGTTTTTGTTGTTGCTGCTGTTGGTTTTGGGTTTGTTTGCTCGTTTTAAGTTAACATAAGCCCTAGAAATTGGAGGTATATAGCATTTTCATGTGCATAGTCTGCAGGTTGTCTGGAAAAAGCAGCAAACACACTGGCAAATTCAGCTGATTAGGGTTAATACCAGGTGAAGTTTACCCCTGAATACTTTTTCCCCCAATAGCTTCCCCCAAGTCTTCTAGCTCTATGTTCTCTGCGTCACTCCCAGAACCAGGGCACCAAATACTTCGTAACATGTACCTTAGCAGATTAAATGGTCATCCTAGGAAATATTCAAGTTTTCAAATAAAATATTGTTCTCTTATTTGGAGTGAAAAAAAGAACACTGGGAGATAATACAGACTAAGTGGTGATATTCTCTTAAAAAAATATAAATTTTTGTGTTACACATAGGGTTAAGAATAAACAATGAAAGCCAAATGAGTAATTCCTGTATGTAGTAATTAAGCCTTTATGAGCAGGAATGGGTTATGTAGTCAGAAGGTTTGTGGTCAGGTCTCTCAGTATCCCATCCAGCCACCTCTCAGCTTACTACCTGTTAGAATGAAAACTGAACTGGTGACCAATCATTGCAATACACTTGTGAATTTAGCATGTACAATACTCATTTTCCAAAACTCTCTTCCATTAATAGCATGGAAATTATTTGAAACCATAATTCTGGTGATCTATTTTACTAGGTCTCATTAGAATAGTGGTATTGGAGCCACAATAGTTAATTTATCTTGCAGTGTTCTCCAAAAAAACTATTAAGCAATAGTATGCAAACTATTAAAGAAAGTTAGGCAGAAAAGACATTGAAATCTCAAGCAAGAAAGGTATTTTGCTCTGCCTATTTTTAAATTTTATTGGTTTAGCTAGAGCTATAATACACTAAAAAAATTCTTTTTTGTAGCATGGCAAAATACTATGAATTATATGTAAGCCACATCTGTATGATCATCTATATATAAGCCACATTCAGATATTCACTAAATCAAAAATACTTCTCACTGCTTCAAGGAAACAGAATAAGACCCTTTTATCAGTGCTGATGTTATGTAGTTCATGTAATCACTCACTCATTTCACCATGCTGTATGGGGAAAAAAAAATCCTATTATTCCACTTTGGTGTTTGCTATGGAGTTCAAACATCCACAAACTATTATTCCACTTTCACTAATAGGGAACTCTGAATACATTGCATTGAGAATCTTGTAACTAGAAGTTTTATGTGACCTAGAAGTTTTATGAGTATGAACTAATTTTTGGCAGAGCCGTGTTTAATTACTTCTGAAATCTGTTATGAGATTCTGGCAGTATAAGGAAAATAATTTTCCTTTGGTGTTTGTTATGGAGTTTAAATATCCATAAATTAACTAGTATATTCCTCTCACCACAGCAATATCACCTAATCTATTTATTTATTCTACTTGAAAAATGGAAATTTCTTTCTATTTTGAATTCTAGGTACAATTTCAAAGTACTCCATAGACATAAAGGTAAACAACCTTTATTTTAAAAGCTATTAGTTGCATGAATAGATAGATTTTTCTGTTTTCCTTAAACTTCATCAAGATTTGGAAAAGTTGTCACTAAGACAAAACATACAGAGGATTGCCACTTACCTAGATATCTTTTAAAAGGATACCTATTAAAAACATCAGCTACTATGTTGTAATTTCTCTAAGGCAATAGGCATTTCTAATGACTTGTATAGAGCCGGGTAGTTAAGCCTATGTGGTTCATCAGAGCATTTTATGAACCTTTGAAAAAGGAGGAAACAACATATGTTTGGAGACAGAGGAAGGCAGCAGTAGGGGAAAAAAAAAAAAAAAGCATGCTGCAAAAATAACAGTATTTTCTACATAGAATTAAAGCATTCGTTACCGACATGAAAAAGCCAGAGGGGGTAGGGGGGGAATGGGAGCGGAGATGGGAGAAGAAGAGTGATATTAGAGGCATTTTTAGACCTTACTCTCTATTTGGTTTTTTTTTTTTTTGGTTCTCCCACCCCAACTTCCTTTTATTCTTTCTCCAAATCCTCAGTTTCAGGCTGCTTTAAAATTTGGTTTGAATCCCTAGCTAATATTTAGACTTACTGCTGCTACTACTACTAAAAACCCAAAAGTAAAAGGGAAGGAGGAATGAAGAGCTGTAAAGCAGAATGGTGTCTATATAGACCCTTTGTAATAGATTTAAGAACAAAAGCTTACTTTTCCTTTTAAGCAATTACAATGAAATGTTCTATACAACCTCTGATCTGATCTATTTCAGTATTTAATTCTCTCCACTATTAGAGTCTTCTCAATTTATCAATTTTTTTTTATTATTATTTTTGTGGTTGTAATTAGGAATTAAGCCAACTGTGTGTTCCTATTTTCCCTGGTAGGGAATAAGATGTTTCAATAAGTCATATTTTTCTAGGTGCTTTTTATTCCATCTAGTTCTTCTTTGCATTCTGCCCAGCTTTTTTTATATTTTATTAGGAAAACGATTCCAGAAATAGTTGTATTTTTGGACCAGCTGCCACTTAAGTATTACCAAGCAGACTGCTATTTCTGCAGGCATTGTTCTTAACCAATTGCTAACCAGTGGGATTTTTGTTTGGTTGGTTTTTGGGGTTTTTTTTTGTTTTGTTTTTTTTTAATTTCCGTTTCGGCTTGCCGCAGGGTCAGAGATTTTATCACATATAAAAACAAACCTACAATTCAGTAAGCTACAAAACTTTTGAAAAATAGTTGTTAGTGAGGTATAGGTTAGTCTAGATAATTTTCTTCTGCTCTTTACTGTGAATTGTATTAAATTTGGTACCACTATCCCTTTTATTATTTCCTTTATTTTCCTAAACCACTCTGCTTTGGTGTTGCATTATAAATGCAGTTACCTCTTGGGGAGAAGGATGAAATACAAAATTAATTATGGCTTCTTTTTTTTCTGTGTCATTCATGAATTGCTTTTTAGATTAGGAAAGATCTATTCAAGTACATTTTTCAAGCACACATCAGAAATCAACCAGATAACAAGCAATGGTTTGTCCCTTTTTTTTTAAACTCTGTCCTTATTCTATCTTCAAATAGCTTCCAAATAGCTTTTCAAAAGAAGGTATAAGTGTAAATTTTAATTCTTGACTAAACCACAAGAATAAAGAGGCTACAAAAGCAGAAACTTTCACTTAAAAGTAGGATTTTTTTTTTCTACTCCCTCAATTTAACACATCGGTTTAGAGGTTTGAGATTTTTTGAGCTCTCAGGGTATTTTCATGGTTTTATGCTGACGACTTTGGGAAATTGTAGCCCAAACGTAGCTGCCTTTGCTTGGTAATAGCAAATAAGAATGGGAAATGACCAAATTCAGGTAACCTATTGTTTGGAATGCCCTCTCTTTTGTGTCGGTCCATTGAAAGAAACGGCCAGCTCTCTATTTAACAAAGAAAGAAGTAGGAGGATAAATGTTGCACTGGAAACCTCAAGTGGACAGGTACCAACTTTTATTTCCTGACACATCTCGCCTGCTGGCTGCCCAAGTAGATAATTCCATCAGTCCCAAATGTTTTATAATAACATCACTTCTTATATCTTCATTCTTTATTATTGCTTGGTTTATTTTATAGTGGATTATTTGCTTTGAATTTTTTTGTTTTTGTTTTTTCTCTCTTTATTGATTTGTTAACTGAATATACCCATACAGGTAATATTTTTTTTTTCCCCCACAGATAGAATACATGAGCAGTTTGTGAAGACTGGTAGAAGTAGGAAATAGGAAAATATACCTCTTCTTCAGAAATACAGGAGTTGGAATTCTTATAAAAATATTATCATGAAGAAAGTAACGCACTTAAATTTACTCTTAAAATTACAGTGACTTGAAATGTGGTTTTAAGTGATCTTGACTTCACAAGGAAGGCAGCCTTATTTAACCTATTACCTTTCAGCTAGAATTCTCTAACTATGAGAACTATAGTTATATACAAGATGAAATGAGGTTATACGCACTGGTAATGTTGTATGGACTTTAGAAGACAGAATTCATGCTTTTATCTTGTTGTCAGGCACTTTGGACTAGATCCCAACAGGGACTTTAGGGACACAAGTCAGGGACTGCCGCATTTAACTAAAGACGGCATCTGACTCCAGGGTAAAACCCAGAACTCTGAGTGCAAAACGTAACATTTTTAATGTGTATCTGTTCAAGGGATTAGGCACTTGTGTATAAGAGCCAAATGACATTTAAAACAAAACAAACAAAAAAGAACCAGCCAATAATCAAACCAAAAATCTAAAAAAAGTCTACAGATAGAATTAATTAAAAACTTATTTCAACTGCCTTGGGTTTATGATTTATTCCTTTTAGTTGTAAATCCTCCTACCTTTCAAAAACAAACAAAAAACAAACAAAAAATCCAAACAGTTCACTGTGCTCATTAGACAAAAGATGATTGCAGCAGTAGCAGAGTGGAGGCAGAGGGAGACATTGTTTTGACATCTTCTTCAATTAGTCTTAACATTTCACATGAAATACACAAGCATGTGGAATGCAAGACCTTTTTTATTTTGGGGGGAAGTGGAACAAATTCACTGGGAAGGTCGTAAACTCCTCAACTGGAAGAAGTCCTGTTGTCTGAATTCAGTCTCTCCTATAGGCTAGGGTCTCTACTTGATTTCCTAGGAGATGTTATTGACTCCTTTCACAAAGATAAAATGGGTCTTCCAGGTGATTATTTCGAGCTATTGGATGATTATTTCCTCTATTCCCACTGTGGAGCCAATCAGATGAATGGGCTTCTGAATATGTATGTTAGTAAGTGTACTGCTCAGAAAATGAAATTAAGACCTTTGAGTTGGAAATTGAGTATGAACTTTCAGTGTATAGGTCGGGTAGATTCTTAGTGTGGTAAACCGTAGGATGAGAAAATCTATAGGTATTGTCAACATTAAGAATAAACCACAGCGCATATTGTGATTTGTGGAAAAGAAATTAGAGATATGGACAGAGGAAAAACACTGTGTGACCTTGTTAGCAAATGCATAGGTTGGAGGAATGGTCTAATGCGTCTGATTTGAGAACTGAATAAATTCTTGAATTTCAGAATTTTATGGGTATGAAATATATGTTGAAAACTCTAATTTGAAGCTCATAAAAGTAAAGTATGAAGCACAGGGAACATGGAGCACATCTACTCAAAGGAATTATTTCCATGAGAGTGGTAATTGTTGCAAGCATGAAATTAGGCTTCTAAATGTTTTGAGTGCAACAGTGTTGCATTGTGTGATACATTTTAAAGCCACATAAAAGCCTAAAAGCCTGAGAGAGCCTGCCAAGTCGCAGTAGCATCATTTGACTTCAAGAAAACTCCAACACAGAAGTGTACCCCGTGCATAAAAAGGAAAATATTTTGCAGATCTTTGGCAGCTCTGGAGCAAAGTCTCTCTCTGATCTTAATGAGCCAAACAGCACTCCTCCGTTGGGTATCTAAAGCATGGAGTATTTGCAAATGAAAAAAAAATTTAGGTTGCTACTTACATTCCATCCAGCTGTGAAATGTGCAAGAAACCTCTAGTAAATTGAGAATCTGTTTAAAGTTTAGGCTATAAATGCTCCATAAAATTATACAATAGCTTCAAAGTTCCCCATAATTTCTGCTTTATGTTTATTATCAGATTGATCTCATCATCTGGAGAATGGCATAATAAGCAAGTGAACTACATTTAAACTTAACAGCAGTTAATAGCTTAATTTTAAGAACTGAGTCATAATAGCAAAAAATCTATTTGTTTGAAAGCATTTTTAGAAGTATCAGTTTCTAAGCTCAAAGCCAGTCAACTTAAACTTTTCCAGTGAACCATGAATTCTCTTCCTTTCCTTTATAAGAGCCCTTCAGAGAAAATGACCTAATGTACATTTTCTCATGGAATTATGCTAAAAGTTCCCACAAGACTGGAGAAAAGAAGTTTCAGCAGTGTACACATTGCATAAAAGAGAATATATTTGAGCAAATCGAACTTTTAAATGCTTAACAAAATTATGGAGAGCTGTATTTCTAAAGCACTCTAGAAGATAAGATACGAGAATAATAATGCCATCAAAATTCTTTTTTTCACCCTCTCTAAAGATGGTATCAACCTTACAGTTGGAAAAGCTCTCTAGAATCAATATCAAAATGCTGTGGGAGTCAGAAAAGACAGGCACTAAGATCTGAGTTTGAAAACAAGTAAAATTCAAAGCTGTACACTTTTGATGATAATGAGTCACTTTTGCTGAGAGAAATTACACTTTTATTTGGTTTTGTGTACTTTGAAAAATGTTCTAACTGTTCCAAGACTTCACCAGCCTCCGCATATTACTGTTATTAAATAAAATCCCATTATTCATAATGGTATTTGTATGTTTCAATAGTACCCACAATATTAAAGGGTTTTTCAGTCCAGGAAAAAGACTTGTCCAGAAAATTTATTGAAAAACAAAATAAGTAGGCAGAACTGTGTGAGAACAGGGGGGGAAAAAACAGTAAGTGTAAGAAATGTGGTGATAATTGCTGCCCAGGCCCTTCAGGGCTTTGTCATACAGTATTCTATCTGGAAAGCAAAATAGGAAAGGGGAAAAAAAAAAAAAAAAAAAAAAAGGGGGGGGGGGGCACACAAAAAGTCAAATGGTTCCCTTTTCTTTCCACAACTTCACAGGGATCACTGACACTGACTCATTCTAAAGAATCATTGCTGACAGGAATTATATTCTTGTGGTAGATGTGTATTTTTAAGATTATTGTTTCAGTAGAAACAAGGATAAGAACTGAGGATTTCATTTTCTGTGAAAAAGAAATAATGTTAGCTATACATATTTTGATAAAAGCCAGAAAATATTGTCCTCGTATTTGATGTATGAAAAAATCCAGGAAAGCCCTTGTGGATCATTTTGTTAGCTCATAAATATTTATAAGGCAAGAGGGAAACAGCAAGTTGCATTTTAATTCCCCTTTTTTGTGTGTATTACAACAGAGAAAATTTGATATCTAACGCATGCCACCTATTAAGATAAGCATGTAAGAACCATGGTAAAATGATTGAGTTCATCAGTAGACACTGCATTACACTGCTGTTACAGAAGGGAATAAACTAATTGGCTTCTGTTATACTGAGCTGTCACATCAGTTCTCTCTGCTGTCTCACCAACAAGGAAGAGCTATAAAATTCTCTGGTTTTCAAGGTGAACTTTCCCTCCTATCTCACCAAAGAAGGAATTTTGATTCACTGAAATTGAAACACTGGGTAATTCGATTACAGATAATTTTTCCAAGGGCTTATGCAATTAATTTAAACATATTTAAGTTTCAATCTTCTTCTTTTTCTACATAGATCATAGATCTCTTGAGAAGTGCATGAAGCTTTTAAAATTGTAGCTACAGTATTTGTCTTCTGCCATTTTTTGGTTTTAAAGGCAGTCATGAGTAAATCCCAACAGATTGCATATATATCTATGTATATTTAGATGTTGAACATTTCTTAGATTACGTTTTTTCAGTAATGTTTAAATTTATGCTTCTGCTTCCCCTCTTCCCATCTCCACCCCACCCCCTCCACACCCCTGAGTTATTGCATTCCTGGTAGTCTAGAAAATGGAGCAGAGCAACCTTTAACTAAGTCATCACAGAATAGGTTGTAGTCCAAAGTGTTTGAGTGAGAAGCAGAAAAACCAAGATTCTCATTCTCTTTTTACTAGGACATGTAGCAATAGGACAAAGGGTAATGGCTTTAAACTTGCTGTGTAAATTTAGATCAAATATAAGGAAGAAATTCTTCACCATGAGTTCCATGAGATGGTGGAACAGATTGCCCAAGGAAATTGTGAATATCTCATCCCTGGAATTGTTCAAGGTCAGCTTGGATGGGGTTTTGAGCAACCTGGTCTACTGGGAGGTGTCCCTGCTCACGACAGGGGGTTGTGACTAGATGATTTTTAAGATCCCCTTAGACTAAATCGTTCTATGATTCTGCTTTCCTTGTTTGAAAAAAAACCTTTTGTCTTCACTCTGTTGTGTTTTTTCCATTGGAAGCAATTTTCTTTGCACAAAATAATTAAACAGTGGTTGATCCGAACCAAACTAAAAGTAAAATAGAGAATGATGCCCGAGACACCTGAACTCTAAAAATTACCAGATTATTTTCTCTAGATAATGTTTTTAGTTTAAATTGGATGCGTTAAGCTTCATTAAAATTAATTTTCAAAGTAGATGAAACAATACTTGCAGTTCTCACATTTTTGTCTAGCACTGCTGGATCAATATACATACTTGATCTCTTAGGCACTGAACATGAGTGGAAGAATGTTCACACAGTAAAATGAACAGCTAAGTCCTTCTTAAAAACCAAAGAACTTTTGTTACTTAATTCTAAATGAGTACATCTACATACTGGTCTAACTATAAATTTAAAGGTGGTTTTTTGTTTGTTTTCTTTTGGGTTTTTTGTTTAGTTTGTTGGGATTTTTTGTTTGTTTTTTGGTTTAGTTTTTTGGTTTTTAATTCAGTTGAAACTGGCTGTGAATACAATTTCTTAGTATTTCTGGTTAATACTTTTTTTTTTTCCTTTGCTGTTCCAACTTTAGTTTTTGTAATACTATTTGCTTGGGAGTATATGAAGGGCCAAATAAGATTGTTTTTCTATAGAGAAACCATGATGAAAATTTCAAGAAAGCTTTAATTTGTGCAGATTCTGTTTGTCTACCTCTCCATGACTGCTGTATTTAGCAATTAATATATTTCTAGGTAGATAGAAATGCAAGTTTTTATTACAGTTCTCTGCTGACTGCCTCAGATCTGAAGGGTGTCAGTGTTCATATATAGTCTGCAGAATGACTTTTATTAATGTATATGTTTATTTAAATGAAATAATTGAAAATCATGCAAATAGTCCCTTTTACATTATACATTGTGATCAGGTAGTCAATATGAAATCAGAGTTTTGATATATTTTTTGACTCTAGACTGTTGGATCTGCCTGTTTGCAAGGCCTCCTTGTTTTACTATGTGTATGGCAGGCATATATATGTACCTGTGGATTGAGGACAGAGAAAACTGTACCTAAACTTAAAAGGTGGGAAGCAAAAGGTACTTGAATAGGAAGAATCTCACAAGTGCATTTCATGTTTCAGCAAGGGGAACGAGAATAATCAGACTGTAAGTGGGGCTTTCCAGGGGAACCCTGACTCCACACCAGAAAGCTGCTCCAGCCACTTGTGTATTCCACAGCAAGGTTTGTCAGCTTTTATATGGAAATTAAGGGTATTAAAGGACTTCTGCAGTCTCAGGAGAGGTGAATGAACTCAAACTATTGGCAGCTTGTGCCGGGAGATCTTTGGGATGCCCACTTTGAAAGACACATATATATGTATGAAGGGCAGAATAACTTAGCTAAGGCTAAACCATGGTTATACAGAACAACTGTCAGACTAGAGAGGGAAAAAATTATACTGATCTTTGGAAAAACACATGTAAAACAAGTCTCCCTAGAGAGCCGTGCCATTTTATATTAGCAGCTGGCAGGGAGTGAGGTAGTGTGAGCAGCATAACATGCTCCTCCCCTCCCATATGTTGGAAAGAAAAGAAGGGAAAAGAAAGCAGACTACAACATTTGGCTGTAGCCAGGAGGAGGAATCAAGGTCTGCTTAAACTAGCCAAAGGAAACTGGGAGACAAAGGTTTGTTTCTCCACTGGGAATTCACAACCTAGAACTCAATCACAAATGGAAGCACTTGTTGCAAAAGAAATCATCATCTTTACTGAAAAATAATTTGTTTTGGAAGACTTCAAATTAAAGGATCTTTTCAGCTGATTTGGTTTACAGAAAGAAAAAATAATATCTGGAGAAGAATCTTTTTCCTTACAAATAAAAAAATCCAAGAAACGTGGATTCAACTCAGAATACAAAATGAAAAATTATCCCAGTGGTTTAATTTATAATCAAAGCCTATTAAAAATTCAGTGGGTTATCACAGTCCCTGAACAGATAAGACTGATGGTAGCAAGAAAATCAGTTTCTAATTAGAGAAAAACCATTAAACTACAGCAGATTGAATGAAGCTTGAAAGCTCTAAACATTTTTCAAGAAAACTTGAGTATAGCTGTACAAGAGCAACTAGTGATCTGAAAATGTTTAAAGATACTGCACATTACACCTGGATTACCTATAATCAGCATCCTAGTCTCCCAAGCCCAAACATAAAAGCGTTTGATTAATTTACCTGTAGCACTGTTGAGTTCAAAAATAACTGCTTACCTGAAAGATTGATTTACTGTCTCAGAACACCATCACTGATGATAATCCAAGGAACATTTCTGAGAGTGCAAATATATCAATGTTACTTTACTATCTGTATTATGTGTTTGATAATTTGATTATAGATTTTTCCAAACTGTGTGCTACTCAGATGTTAATGTTGTTAGTTTGGAAGTTTGTTGGTTTTTTGGGTTTGATGTGTAGCAAGACAAACCTCTTTTAGGGCACGGTGCTCCAAGGTCCAACCAGGTGTTCCAGGAGAAACTCAGGAATAGTGCTCTGAGTCCAATGCTTTCAGGGCTGAGCAGCCTGAATCGGTGCTACTGCTCCAAAAGTGGCCTCCCCTCTGGCTTCCTCAGGTGTGAGCTTTATTGGCCCCCTAATCCTGCTCATGCGCAGTAGGGGCCCGCCCTAATCAGGCACAGGTGGGCTTAACACAAGCTCATGCCCACTACCTGGCAATTAGTGCCACCTGGTTGCCTCATTTCACTGCATTGATGTTGTGAGGTTTTTCTAAATATTGGTAGGTGGCATGGGAGAATTCTAGTGAATTTTTTGTGACCAAATGATAGAACTTAATTAAATAAATTAAATAAAATTAATTAAATAAATTAAATAAAATTAATTAAATAAATTAAATAAAATTAATTAAATAAAAAGAATTATAGTTCTATTGGATGAATTAGAAAGAGGAGCTTTATAGATAATTTTCTTTAAGAAAACAATTGCATACTAGAGTTATTCCTCTCTTCCTTTGACCTCTTTCACCATTGTCTCATTCAGTTCAAAGTACATTTGCACCTGATTTTTTATCTCTGCGTTAATCCATAGAATTTATACATTATTTCTTTAAAAATCGGTTTTTAATGCAACAGAAAAATGTTTAAAAATCAAAATTTTGTAATTAGGGCAGCATAATTTATGTTGCTCTAGAGAAAATGATACTGTCCATGCTTGTGACTCATTTTAGAAAAGGATTCTTAGATGGTCACTTAAACAAGACTTTCAGGTCAGTACTTTTGTGCCAGACACAGATAATGCAAACAGGCACCCAGAAAATATGATCTTGGTGGCCTAATGTGCAAAACTGAAAAGCATGTAGAGGTAAACTTCAGTTAAGTGTGCTCTGAGCATATAACTGCTGAACTGGGCTTACTCTTAATTTTTTAATCTTCTGAAATAGCACTAATCAATGTGATTTAAGGTGTACTTGAGGGTTTCCCTGAAGCTTATTCATTCTTAATTTCTAGTTTAATTCCTTTCTGTCTATAGTTTGGTGGCAGAGAATCTCTTTCTGTAGAACAAAAAGGACTATCAGTCAAATAGCAGACTCTTCGTTAGACCTTCTATAGTTGACCCTGCTTTGGCAGGGGGAGTTGGACCAGATGATCTTTAGAGATCCTTTCCAGCCCCTAACTTTCTATGATTCTATGATTAGCTTAGTTTACAGTCATGCATATATATACAACTTTAAGTGCATATAATGAAAATTATATATTTACCATGTATCAACCAGGTGTTGGTTGCTACTAGTTGCTTTTGAAAGCACAGTGAATTACATAGGAGTTTGAAAGACCTGAAAGTCCATTGCAGTTGTATTAATACACAAATTTCCTAGCACATCTGGTCAAGTACAGGATGAAAACAACAGCCAAAAAGGGAAAAAAACACCCAACAAACAAACAAGACAAGCCATTTGTCTCTATAGAACAGATTATGCTAAAATACTGTTCTTTATAAAACTTCTTTAAGGTGAAAGAAAATGAAGGCTAGCTTGGCAACAGCTGCATAGGGCCACACATTAAAGCCTAAGAAATGGGCCCCAGGAAGCCTTCTCAGACCTTCCTACTTGTGTTCCAAGGAACATAAAGACTGGCAAAGGGGGAGTGGAATTACTTTTAAGATAAGTGAACCCTCTTTTTCAAAGCATTTTCAAACCTTAGATTTGTTTCCATGAGCTCAGGAGAAGAGATGGATTAGATATATCAATGACAATTTGCTGACGTTGGACAGAAGATAGGATAGAACTGTCAGAGTGAAGAGGAAGGAAAAATAGACCAGAAGCCTAAAGGCAAGCCTAAAAATGGCAATAATTCAAGAGAAATGAGGAAGTAAAGAGAAATTTGAAAGAATGCAATTCTACATTCAGATTTAGAAAGAATTTATCTCAGATGCCAGCAGGGTTTTAGAGACAATATCTCAGATGCACAATGACCACAATGACTAGAGTCCAAGCAAGCAAGCTCCAGTCGTAAAATCTTATCAAACCCATCAGCTATAGTGGAGAAAACACACAAATACTTTTTTTTTTTTTGATAATTTTATTCTGGCATTTAAAGAAGCCTTTGAGATTAACATAGTAGCTCTTCAAAATCAGACTAGTTTAAGATCTTTTCATAGTTGTTACTGGATTTTTATTTTTATTTTCTTATGAAAACCTGAAGGATGACATTTTTTAATTATTTTTTAGTTTGTGTCAGGTTATAATCAAGGACAGAATAGGCATATGGTGGATAACATAAGCAGTCAAAAAAAGCCTATCAAAGTTATATATAACTTCACACATGATTAATTCTCAGCATAAACTATCTGTAATGTACTGTGGGCTAAATTATGAATATTCCAGTCCAACTTTATTAATAGTATCAATATTTACTATGCTGTAATAGATAATTAGAATAATAGTATTGCATTAATATACATGAGTTGTCTTCATTTACATGGATCATAAATGCTTCATAAAGCTTAACAAGAAGAACACGTAGGTCAAATTCTGTTTCAATTATTCGAGTCACTGTACATCAGTTGGACTTAATTGAGTTTCAAAGTATGACAAAGAATAAATCTTGCAATGATACCTACAGGAATCACTTTGTTCACAAATGAAGTTCAACTGTCCCTAGAGTGAACATCTGCTGGTTTTAATAGCATGCTGCAGCATTACACAAGATGGAAATCAAACTGTAGAGTAACTATTGAATGACCTGGGTGTTTCTAATACAGATCCATCACATGATAATTCTCCCAGTTTAAAGCATTCTTGGTAGCTGGTTGGAATCAAAACACTACATTTGTCCTGCTGTAAGTAGAGCTGAAGTATTGTGACACCAGGTTGCATTTTGCATTTTAAGTAGTCTGTGTGACTCAAATTTTTTTTTCCAAAATCATAATTCTGGAGAGGATAAAAACTGTCTGTAAATAATATTCCGGGAAGAAATAGCAAAAAGACTAACTGCTGGGAAAAAAAAGTGCACATTGCTCCTATTTTAAAAGATGAGAAGTGATGTACCATTCAATTTGTCTCAAAAATAAGGAACAAAAGTTTAAAAAAAAAAGTGAAATATTTAAGAAATAGTATTGGCTTGTGTTTCCTTGCCCATTGTTACAGATACTGAAGATATTGTAAAGTTTGTTACAGCCTCCATTCATCTCCATGCCAGCCTCTTTCATGAGGTCATTTCTTCAGGCAGTGAAATCCTCTGTGCTGATGAGCAAGCTTTTCCCATTCTCTTTTGGGATTTAAGTTTATGTGTTCAGAGCTAAAAAGTATGTAACACATTGATCCTCTCACATGCAACACATGCAGCTTCGGAATTTTACAACATCCAGAATCACATTTCACTATTACTTTCACTGCTCTCTTTCTCCATTCTTGGACTGAACACTACATTTTTAGAAGACTTATTTTTAAAAACTGACAAGAATTACGTTTTTCCTAATCTTAACATTCTCCTGTTCTTTTATGATTCTCAGCTGTTTAACCACACTAGCCCATGTAGTTAGTCTTTCTACAAACTTTATAAATGGTGTAATACTGTTTTGATTATAAGATTAACTTAATGCCTAATGAAATGTAAACCTGCAATAATATAGTTAATTTCCAAGAGGATGTCTGAACTAACAGGAATTGCTCAGCACCAGATTGTGGTTTTGTTTGTTGGGGTTTTAGTTGTGGTTTGGTTGGTTGGTTGTTTTTTTCAGAGGAAAGTTTCAAATACAGCAATGAAGAACACTGAAGGAAAAAAACCCAAAAAAACAACAAGAAAACAAGCAAACAAAAACCCCAAAACATAAAGAAAATAAGGGATTTAAAAATTCCTCACATTATAATGGGAGAAAAGTCAACAAAAGAGCACCTGCTTTTACAAAGACCCCGCAGCAAGAACTCTTTTTTAAGAGCTTTGGGCATCCTCTAACAGCATCTTAAGTGTCTTTCACTTGCTGGGTTCCACACCTCAGACAGCTACAGATGACTTTTCACAGTTTACAGCAGCTGAGTACCTGGTGAACTCAGTATTGGCAACCATCAAATCTGAGCACTGAGCAGCTGTGCACACATAGAACCTGCAGCAAGTAGTGAATCCTGTTTTGAAGGAGACACCATACATCCAAGTCAGATTATCCCATGACCTTCTATATAGAAAATTTTTAAAAGAACAGTGAGGTTTCCAAAGCTGTAAGCCTCTGTAAGGCTACTGAATGCTAGCTGCCAGAAATTAATGTACCACTGCTCGAAAAAAAACCCAAACACCACAGTAGTCTTCTGCTCATAAAAAAGAAAATAAGATGTGACATAAACAGTTGATATACTTGGATAATTTTTGGGGTTTTATTACACATATCATACACATGTATGATAATTTTTTACAGATATACCTGTATCTCTGGCTGTGTCCTCACAGTCATCTGTATTATAGTAAGGAGAACTTGCTATTTAGGGGACCCGCAATTCACTACTGATAATTAGTGCATCATATTGCATATTTCATTTTCTATGAGAACAGGACTTCAGAAAATAGAAAATGCTTGTTTAACAGCCAGGGATTTGGATATGATTTTACCAAAATTGTGCTTAAAAGATTTAATAGAAAGATATGCCTCTTACTCTTCACTGAAGTAACAAATATTTACTCAACAAAGCAAGCAGACAGAGTTTTCATTACCTAATTAAATTTCTCTCACTCTTTTATATTGTTGGCTGCCTTAAAAAACTTCAAAAGTTCTAAGACATGACAATTTTTCCTTTGAGGAAAATGTTTCTCTGAGATAAGTATTTTGAGAAGGATGTGATGGGGGAATGGACAAGGAGTAGGAAAGGGAGGGTTTTTGATGTCTGCAAGTGCACAAAGGATTTACAAGCATCTTCTAAGATGAGTGTTTGAATATTTTAAAGTTGGCCAAGTAATATTACCCAAACCAAAATCAAAACAGTGGCTCCAAAGCATATGTGAGCTAGACAAGAGCACTGATGCATTCTTGACACAGAGTTATTTCTGAAATGTTTTTCATCCTACAAAGGTTGAATAAATCTTTGGTCCTAGGGCACGTAAGTGTTCAAGTGTGGAAGTTTCATCTCACTTTGGCAGAGTTTTCTTTGCAAAACACAAGTGCAATCCGCACCATCCTTCAGGTACTCAAGAAAGGTGAACAGTGATGGAAGAACTGGGAGTGCAGTGCAGTTGGTGCAGCATGATGGAGTGTTCAGTGGCTGTACAGACTATATGGGGGACAAGCCAACACCAATTTAATCTTGCAGACACATGCTTTTCCATATGCCTGCTTCTGTGACTGTATTTCTGCTAGCTAATATCACCCTTAAGAGACTAAACATGCACCAAAATTCAGCTGAGGAGATAACGAATGGCAACTTACAGAATGTACGAATAGAAGCATTACCTGTGGCACAGTACCCAGGGTAAGCTCAGGGAGAATGATGCATTATTTCAACTTCTGTTTCCCTCCAGCCTTCTAAATTCCTTTATTTCTGGAAAAGCCTAAAATAGCTGAACACAAGCAACATGGGAACATTTCCCTTTAGTTGCAGGAGGAATTTTCTTGGGGAAAGGAGTCTAATTCCAAATACCTTTTTACACTGGATGTGTTAGCATGCAGTTAGGCAGTACATTTGGGAGACACTGGTTGCCTAAGCTACTGTATGGGCTGTGTTTAACATCTGAACAAACACAACATGTCTTATGGTAAAAAAAAAAGAGTACTAAATTATGGATGAACATTTTCATTCTAATGAAAACATTGTAGTCTGTAGCAAGAAGCAGCACTAATATTAAATGAAATAACAAAAGTAATAAACCTGTAGAAATTACCTGAGAGAGTCATTAAAAACATGCTGATAATTGTGTGGCTGCAGTTGTCATCATCATAAACAGATGAATCCTACAGTGGTCCAGAAAAGCATAGAAGCACTGTTGGGGAGAAAACAACCAAACAAACCAAGGAAGACTAATGAACTTATCTTTAACTAATCCATTTTAAAAGGTAATTGTAGAGTGCTAATGGTGGAAGATAACCAAAGGGAACATTAGAGAAACATTAGAGAAAGCTGTGAGAAGCCTATTGGTTCTGAGCCCCCTGGTCCCCTCAGGCTCTGAGGTATTGTGCAGCAGGCAGTAATCCTTAAATTACTCACAGACATTTCTAAGGAGAGAACTTTCAAGTGTTCTTGCAACAACACAGTAAAAATTAAAAAAACTATTTCTTTTCTGCTTTGGGCATGAATGAAGACTGAGCATCTGTACATTCAGAAAACAACTACCATGAGAGTTAAACCATGCTGAGCAAGCCCCTTTCTAGCCTAAAAGCTTTATCCCCTACTAATGAAAAAATTGTGACTAACCATGTAAAAGTCCTGTCCCTGTCTGCCCTCATCTGCTTACTCATCATCTCTCCCATAATCTTGCAATGTAATTACCTTGTCTCTTCTTAATGTAATCATTATCAGCATTCAGGAGCTCCAGAAAACAAACCACCCCAGCCCTGAACTGTACTTTTTGAAATTAAGGTCATGATGTTTGACCCTTTTCTAAGTCACTGGGGAGGGATAGGGGATTGCATGGATATTTTTTAGTTTAGTTAGGTACTGAAATCACATATAACTTGCTTCTTCCAATGTTCTTTTGTTCTAAAAAAAAGAACCAAATGAAAACACCCAAAAGGTATTTTTACCCACAGGTATTTGCACACAGAACACAAAGCATACTTTGCATGTAAGTAATGTTTTAACCTGCATCACTCATAATCTGTTGTTTGCTTATAAAACTCTGTTTCTCTTTATTTCCAATAATTGCCTGAGAATACCAGACTGCTATTGCCCATCCCTTTCTCCTTCCACATTTATGCTGTAAAAATTGCAAGAATCCCCAAAATAACATTGACTTTCTTGCAGATAAAAACAATCACAAAAGTTTTACATCTTAGAAGCATTTGTGTGCATAATTGTAACGTTTCTTTGTTTTAAAGCTCTGACATAGAAAGAACCAGAGACGCTTGTATTTGTTATATAAAAATGAAGTAACTCCAAGATCTGGTCCTGGTCAAGTATTCCATTAATGAAGCAGAGCAGTGGATGCCTATTGCCTGTCTGATCTGCTACCAAGGAGAAAGTGAGACAAAACAGTCAATGGAGAGATGGCCTGCAGAGCCAGCAGTGTAACATAAACCCACAGGGAAGATTTGAAATACTTAACTATAGAAAGTAAATGTAAAAAATCTGTATTTCTAAATGACAACTCTGTACCTGATCCCCCAACACTCATTGGAAATGTATATTAATAAAAATGTAATTTTTTTTTTTTTTTAACCTGACAGTGTTGGTTTAACCTTTCATGCGGATTGCATTCTGCCTCTAGCAATATCCTTATTCTCTTTTAAATGAGGATTTTGAATAAGACTGTGCACCATTCTGGGCAGCAGTTCACCATCTTTGCTCCTCTTTCACTAATGCTATCCCTCCTTGCTCCTCAGACCTATTGCAGTGCTCTCCTAAATAATTTAGTTTCCACTCTGTGCCTGTCAAAGGCATTTCAGCTTTGCACATCAAAGCTGGAGCTGCCCTACTCTCCATAGGATCAATAACTTACTACAGTACCTGTTGTCTAGCAGCTGCCCTGCCTGCCTACACTGCTTGCTCATTTTACCTTGAAAACCTCACATCTCCCAGCTCTTCATAACAGTTGTCCTCTGTCTATAGTTGACCTAAGTTGCTAGATTCCTAACATATCTTATTTTTGGCAGCTAAGTTTTCTTCCTTTCAGCATCTCTTCTCCTTTGGAAGGAATTAGACGGTATTTTTGCAATTGATTAGCAGGTGTTGGTCAACCAGACCAACAGCCATAAAAAAGTCCCACTCAGAGAGTCAGATATGTTATGAACATGTGGTGAGATCTGTGTTTCCAACTGTTGCCTGTACAGTCGCAGTACATTGTGAAAGTGTCACAGTTATGTCTGAGATTCACCACGGATGGCCAGCCCTCAGCTCTGTCTGGGGTCAGTAACAGGTACCTATAGGGGATATAAGTAAAAGAAAAGTTTGTAGTGATGTGGTTCCTGCCATGCTGTTCCAGCAACTTGCTGCTCATGAACTTCCTGATTTTATTTTTCTTAGTTTGCTTAATTACTTTTTTAAACCTGGTAACCTATAAGTCTCAGTGGAATTCAGAGAGATGCGACAACTATCATGGAATATTAGTGTCATCAGATAATTAACTCAGTTACCATTAAGCATGGCAAGTCAGGCTTTTTCCTCCATTGTATCAGTTGTGAACACAGCCCCTTTGTGTGTTACCTGAGGTTATGGCTGCCACACTTTATTTTTGCTGATGTGTTCAATAGCTTGGGATGTACTGTGCTAACAGCTAAAATGTTTTGATGCAAGTGGTTTGGGAAAAACACCCCACAACACAGTTATGTAATTGAGGGGGTGGGGAAATAAACAAAAAAAAAGTAAAGTTCTCTTAGATTGGCTACTTCCACGATAAACTAGCAATAAAATAAAAATGTTTCAAGCATCATGTGATAAAGAAATAAGTGTAAAGAGGTACATGCATTATTTAAGTGCATGTACATGCACTGTCATATCAGTGACATTTTTTCAGCTTTTCTTGTGCTCATACTTGTTAAACTTCTGAAGCCAAAGATCGACTTTATTTTTTTCAGAAGAATATGAAAAGCAGAGGTGATTTGAAAATTTAAAGTTCCAGAAATCCCTTGTGTCCAGCCTTTTCTTTATGCTTGCAATACCTGTGGTGTGGCAGATTATGCTTTCTACTCAGTCACATTGCATTGCATGCTTCAAAGCTTCAGGGGTTAAGAATGCTCACACAGTGTTCATTTTTGCTTTGCCTAAATGAACAGCTATCATCCTTGGAACACAGAGCATAGAATTACACAATATGCAGTGAAAATTTACAAATGCCACAGGTTAAAAAATTGTGATGATCTGACACTGAGTACTTCAGCAAAGCTGAACACTGGCTACAATTGCTCATGTCAAGGGTTTCTGTCCTTAGTGTATTTCCTTGTCCAGTACCAATCTAAAATCATATAAACTCCTGGTATCTGCAGCATCCTATACAACGGTCCAAAAGGCCTTGTACAGGTGTCAGCTGTGCTACTTTCTATCATGATTTGATACTCTATAGTTTTTGTGATGGAAGAAACAATGAATAGTCCATAATCTTTGCACTCTCTGCATTCTAGCTGTGATTTCATAGACCATTTTCATATTTTCTGATAGTTCTTCAGAACAACTCCCAGCTTACTTGGCATTCTTTAAAGCTATAGAATAGCTTCCATGCAGACATCCCTTTTGTTCTTGTCTAAGCTATTTTGTATTTTACCACTTAATTAGTGAATAAGGAGGAATATATCTACACACAGTATTTAGTATTCTAAGACCAGGAATCCCAGACAGGCACACTAGCGTAATCATGGGGGAGCTTTTGGTTTCTTTTCCTCTTTTAATTATTTTTTTTTAAAAAAAATTATTTATTTAAAACACAGTTAAGGTCTTTTGCTTCCTTTCTTGTATGCAGGTTTGTTTGGGTTTTTGTGTGAATGAAAGATCTGTGACAGCTGTTTGGTTGACTTACACTGCTGTATCACAAGCACATTCCACATGATATACCAACAAATGTGATATAAAAATGCCAGCCAAAAGATGTGGAAAATTCATTTAATGACAAATAGCTTGTTTATAATCAAGAGTGTAGGATAAAAAAAAATTGGCCAAAAATGGTTTTTTATATCATGGCACACCTAGACATCCATATGCGTGCACATAAAAACACACATAGACATGACTGCAGAGCTCATGCTACTCCCATTCTATACCAAAACCCCCATTACTGTCAGTTAGATTCTTTGTATATCTAACCTCTGGCAAAATATAAGATTTTAAATAAGTGTGTGCATCTGTTTATCTGCCTTGACTGATAAATGTCAGGAGTAAAATAGCATCAGGTATAATTCCACTGACTCTAATTGTTCTGTGCATGCACACAATTTGACCTCATATGCTTCATAAATATTTAAGTGAATTATTTTGCAAGGTTATGAACATTTTTAGTATTCTGCAAAACTCAGAGAGAAATAAAGGCAAATATCAAGACAGGCGAAAGAGTGAGGGAACATCCAATTAAGAATGTCAAAAGGATTTAAATGCTCTGCTTTCAACTGCTAGAAGTACTTACATATTTGGAAACCTTGGCTGAAAACTTGTCTACCCTCCTCTAAAACCCATCATTAAATGTCACCGCTCTCTTTGACTTCACTCAGAACACATCATGTTTTCAATTCTGCTTAATGGAAAGATATTAAAAGCTACTTTTAAATTATGTCTTCCATTTTAACAGAAGAAGCATAAATTTGCAATTAAAAACCACTCTATCTTTTTTTTAACCTCAGATAATTCTATATCCCAGCTTTTTAAGTTTACTTAAACTTAAAAGGATGAATCTATTTTTGCAACACAACTGACACTGTCCCACGTTGCAAAGTGTGACAGAATAATTTTAAATGGGATTGTGAAAGCCTTCGTTTGATAAGCTGCTATGTGGACTCTGCATGTTCTGATGTGCATGATGAGTTGAAATATTTCTTTAAAATATTGCATTTATATATTTATATAATATAATTATTTTACACATAATTCTTAATAAATAATATATATAAGCATAAGATGTAATAATAAACATACTATATAAATATTAATTATATTAATACAGTATATTTATATAGTTTGTATATTTAAAATATTTAGAACAAATATTTAGAACAACACAGAATCAGTCATATCAGCCCAGCAATCAGCAGTCTGTACAGAGGATATAATAATGTGTATACTAGTATTTCATTCAGGTACTATGGGATTTTTGTGATTTGGTATTTCTTGATTACAGTTGCACCAGGGGATACACGTACAACGTGTTGCAAGGTTATAAAGTTTAAAATTAAAATCCATAGATGCAGTGTAGCATCTTGATATTAAGATATTTTAATATGGATATTGGTTATGGGATGATATTTCTTGCTTATTAAAAACATTTTCTACAAAAGCGTTGAGTTTTTTCATTAGATGGCTACTATATGAACTAGATCTATTCTTTTCTACTGTGACAACACACTTTAGGGAAAAAAAAAAAAAAAATCAGATTAGATCCTTGGCATTTAACACACTCTTGCAGGATTTTAGATCTTCTAGTTTGCAAAAGGTGATGAAAATCATGTAGCCTTATCATACTAGTAAGTTTTAAGTGTAAATACATATTTTCTGTAAAAGAGTACCTAAAATATCTACAGTAGCTCCAGCTCCTGGTTACATGTATCTACTTTCCTATCACTGTGGTTACGAACACTGGATACTAACCCAGGCTAGTCTGAAGGTGCTACTCATTCCATCGACCCAAAAAAAGCAATTTGCATTATTCTTTGGATGATTATAATTTGACTGTGTTTTGCACCTATCTCTGCAACCACATTTTAAACTAGCATCTGTTTGCTCTGATGTCTTTTGCATTATTCTAACTCCTGTTTGCTGAATTTTGCCAGCCTTGCATTTTAGTTTCATTTACTCACGTCTGTGTTCCACATCTTGCTTGAGTATTTTAGGGGTTGAAAAACTCACTGATCAGTAAGCTGAATCTCACTCCAGCAAAAGAGTTTGGCTTCACAGTCATGAGGCAGATTTTGAAAGTATATCTTCTCTCCTGGCATTCCTCTTTAGATGGTCTCCTGATGTTTGGAATGCCTTGTGCCTTGCTCCAACTTCTGAAGTGTCAAATTTTTTCCTGGGTGTGAAAAGATTTGAGATCTGCAGACAAAAATTAAATACAGTTATCTCACTTTCAGATGATTCTCATGTTCAAAATAAACAACTTTGCTCTTTCATCTGTAAAGAAACTTAGGATTCAGGGGTAAAGGGCAGTGAAGCATGTTAACTTCTTTTCTTGGAACTTAAAATCCCTCCATTCAATTATCAACAAAAAAACCCCCCAAAAAACAAAGGTTTAGGCAAGCAGAAATTGATACCCAGTCTGGAATTTTGCCAGGACTGAGTCTGATGTGTCAATGTCTAATATTTTTTTTTTTTTTTTTCCTGGAGCAAATAAACTGGATTTTTATGTTGGATGTCTTAGCAAAAGGCAGTAAATCAGCAGAGAAGTAACAGTGATTCAGAGCTGAATAAGGAATAAGAGTTTAAGATCTTTTATCCACATCATAAACTGGTTTTATCCTGTTTTATTATTTTAGACAGGAGAGTTATAAATCCAAAGATTTCAGATAAAAATTAGATGCCAAAGTAAGACTGCAAACTGTAGATGCATTAAGTCTGTCAAGATTTAAAGGCATGCTTCTGACTGACAAGGCAGGCTTGTGGGTTTGTTTAATAATTAGTTAAGGAAAGGTCATGCTCTGAATGATTTTCTGAGCTTTGTATAACCCAGTATTATGGAAACAGTGAGACTGTTAGAAGGTAGGGCCACTCTTTTCATTTTACCCTTTGACTTAACATCACCAAAATAAAGTAAAAATTAGAACACTTTTTCTGAATTCATCTATACATATGGTAACTGCTGACCTAAAAAGCCCTGCACCAATACATGCTGTAGGAGAAACTTCAAGCAACATCAGTATCACTACACAGTTTTCAGTAAAACACCTTCAGACTTAAGTAAAACACTGTTAAGGAAAACACTGTTATGGAATTCATACGACTGACATGATATTCATATTATTTTCACAATTTTATTTCCCAAATTCTGTTAATATGAAAGTGCAACAACTTCCAATACTTTCACTGTCACAAGGTTACAAATGTTCATTTTATTTACTTCCTAACCAACTGTGGTACATACTAATCATGCAGAACAGAATAGCTTCCTACAAACTCTGAGGCTGTATGTACAGTCAGAACTGTGTCTTTTAAATAATTTATATGTAGCACTGCATAAGAGGATTAATTATGTTTTGTTTTTTTTTTTAATGACATAGGTTAACCACCAAGCGTATACTGATTTTAACTTGAAAGTAGCAAGATGCTTTCAACCTAGGTTCAAAGTCCAGAAGGTTTTCAAATTATCAGGACTTATTAAGTGACGATTAAAAACAAACTAACCAAAGGAAAGCTAACTAACATGTAAAAACATTTGGGCACATATACCAAAACGGCCTAACCCAACACTTTATCTGATCTAAGCGGGGCTTGAATTGTTACTAAGGTTCCTACCAGTTGCATCAATATGGAGAGGGTGAAATACAGAGTAGTCATATAATTTATCTTTCTGTGAGAGCCTTCGATCATTAAAGTTACAGCACATCAGAATTAAAGGAAGAAATTCTTCAAGATAGGTGAGGAAGTTGCATATTGTGCTGCCTCTCTCCCCAGAAATATGCACAAAATGTTGAAAATGCTAAGAGGTCTGGAGTAGCTACTGTAAGAGGGCAGGGTTGTTCCCAGGATCATTGCATGGAGAAGTTCAGGACAGATTTCACTCTGTCTTTGTGTGTCTGTCAGAGCTAATTCTGGAACTGGCAAAGCAGGAGAGAAGTGCAGGAGGCATTTGTCTCCCTTCTCCCAAATCATGCATTCCCTGCTTGCTCTTGATGAGTAAAGAGTCCTTTCTGAAGCTTTGCTACAAGTGCTTCAAGCTCAAGTGGAAGCTCCCAGCTTGGCAAGCAGCAAATTCTTGCTCCCTGAGAAGCTTTATAAGTACCAATTCAAACAATAACATATAAAGATTAAAAATATGAATTACCAAGTTCCTTTGACATATTTTTAAGATTAAGTTGAAAACAAACACTCCCCATTCAATACTTCAAAAAACATTTTAATGTTCCTCACACCACAGCTATTTTTCCTTTCTCTTCTTTCAAGTTCAAGCTTCCTGTAACAACACACTTGAAGCTCTCTGGCCTGCTGCTGTTGCTGCATAGCCTGAAGGAATTTCCTGAGCCTTGGTTACACAGAACTTCAGCACTCACCACCCTTCCTTCATGTGTAGCAATAGCCTTTGTGACCGGAAGACTTCTCTGAACTTACTTACCTGCTGCTGCTTTCAACAAAGGAAAGAAATGAGTTCTGACACAGGAAGATGCCAAGGGAGGTCATGGTACTGCTTAGGAGTTATCAGGTCTCTCACTGATGGTGTTACTCTATTTTTTCACATCATGCATAGTTAGATAGCAAGGCTTTTCCTTTCTCCTTTCAATTTATGGCTGACATTCACCATGTTTTTAAAAAAATACTTTCCTGACACCCTGTAGCCACACACTAATTTTTCTTAAAAAAAAATGCTCATTTCCTCCAGCAGTTTCTACTGTCTCTATCCTTTTTCAAGTATTTTAAATGCCTTACATTTTTTTAACTAGGAATAATTTCCCTAGACTCTTGATCTTGCAAAAGTACAATTTCCTTTTAGAATATTACTCCCAGTAAAGGGTCACACCCTGGCAAAATTACTGAGTTTTGAATTTAAATGTTAGGCACAACATGAAAAACAAAATAAAACAAAACAAAAAACAAACAAAAAAACTCACAGCAAAAAATAAAAAAAGAGTTATAAATACAGACCATCTGTTAGTGAAACAGGTGCATCGACTAAATGATAAAATTATAATTATAATTAAAACTTTTATTATTTTTTTTTGCTAGTGAGAGAGTATTTATGAATAAACCCTTTTGTGCCATCCCATTTTCTAAAATACAAGATGCAATAACAAGATACAAAAAACAAAGAAGAAAAGTATATTCACTACAGACAGACAAAAATCTTCAACTGCCATTACGGTAGCTTTCAAATAAGTCTTTGAAAAAAAGGTCTGGATATAGAAGTAGGTGGATAAATATCAATTTCCCTACCAGAGAAATAATATTTGGAAAGAAATTAGTAGACTAATTATACATTTCAGCTCATATAAATTGGTTTACTGAAAACATATCTCTAGAAATGCATTTAATAACAGGTTAAAGTAATTCCAATTATGTACATGCAAGTATATTTTAAAACGTATATTAATGCTTTCTGTTTGGCCTAGGTATGATCCTAGAGCACTTAATACTGGGGGTAAGTGCTGAACACCTCATCATTTCAAACTGAAGAACACTCGGTCCTACTGTCAGTCTTCAATGTGTGGAAGTATAGATGCTTTCTTTCAGTGATCTAATAACAGGAAGGTACTCTCAGATTTCAAGGTCATGTACACTAACTTTTGCAAAAATCTCTCCATAGTCTGCCAAAAATAAGTCTTAAGCAGCTGGAGGTTTTAATAATCTTAAATGTTTGATCTGTATTAATATGAAAATAAGCAATAATGATGAGGTAGCTTCCTGGTGGGGCAAGACTCTTCAAGCTGTGAGAGGATTATCATGATTCCTTAAACTTTCTACATATTCCCTGTCAACATAGAATATATATTTCTACGTATTTCTCTCAACAGAAATCTTCCCTTCTCTTCTGCTTTCAGGGATAAGAAAATAGTCATCTTCAGTTATTTTCACCTCACCATGCCCAACCATACGCAGAAAAAAGCAAATGAGCACTACGATGTCAAATAGTAGCAAGCTGTTCCTCTAGTCTTTTCGAAGCTGACTGCCTCTTTTATGGCTATGGCTAAAACCAATTTATAACAACATCCTTTTTAAACAATGAATCAAGCAGATAACATAACCCACTGCTCAAGCACATGAATAAATCAGATGATGTCAGATCTCATGTTACAACACTTGCTCCTTCCTCCATCACCCTCACCCCAGGAGGGCTCCTCGCTAACTGTAAATGATTTTTAATGCCAAATGCTGTAACATGCAGTCAGTTTTCATGTTGGTTTTAATGTTACCTTCCAGTAATAACTACCATTCCAGTGAAATGTTCTGTACAAAACCACTTGCCTGACTAAAAACTATTTGTACTACTGCATGTACTACAGCATGTAACTATCAGATCTGGCACTTGTAGCACAGCCAGTGTCCCTTCCCAGCTGCTCTCCAGCTGCATTCAGGAAGAGCATGAGACCAGGCACAGTGGCTGCCTCACAGCAGCAGTGGGTTTGGTGGACCATATCAAAAAATTAAACTATGTTTTCTACATATTCTACATTTCTACTTAATTAAAAAAAATATTTCCTGAACTCTATTTTTAATTTTTCACTTGACTTGTATGAAGCACAGCCATTGCAGTATGGTAAAATTTTTTATAGGTAAAATTTTATATAGGTAGAAAATTTTAATCTTGTTAGTTCATTTAGTCAAAGAAGAGGGACTGTACTTATCTATTCTCATTTGTCTTTCAAAATTGTGGATCAAGAACTTGAGTTTTTTTCAACAGACCTGGATTAATTCTACTTCGTGGATCAAGACATCTAATTACAAAAACTTTTTGAGAATTTAGCTAAGATCCCTTCTGTAGTGAATGGATTAACACAAATATAGATATTTACAGAAAAAGAAAAAAAAAATTTTAAAAGATAAAAGCTGAATCCCACAGTACCCACAGCATAATCTCTGTGCAGTCTTTCCAAACATCAACAGCAGTACCACAATGGTAATTTTTTTGTGTTATTATTGCAATGTAAGAGTACATATAAGCTGTGAAGTTTTCATACAGTTTTTTCTTCTTTTTGCTAAAGTGCACCAAGTTAATGACACAAATAAGGCAAATATGGCAGCTTATGGATATGACAATGGTAAACAAAAAAATCAAGAAAGTTCCCTATTGTTATCAGCTTTTATTGCTACAGTAAGAAGAACAAGATTGATAATGACAAGATCTGAAGCTAATCTTTATATTTTCTGTAACTTAACCCAAACTGTTTATTGTTGATACTATCACAGACTGACACTATACCACGCTTCAAAGCCAAGTGTTGGCTATTTTCATTTTCAGGGTGGAAATAAAAGAGTATCTTCCATAGGAAGTTTAGAAGTAAAGAGCAGACGCAAGTGTGCAGAGAAAAGCAGAGATCAGTCAGCTTTCAACATCCAGAGAATCTCAGTAGCCGGAGCAGCTCCAAAGAGGGAGAAGACACCAGAACCCTTGTGGGAGGTACCTGGGCTTTCCACCACCTGGAGCTCACAACTCAGATTGGTTCTCTCTCAAGAACTTTTTTTTTCATTGCAAAGGAAACAAAAGGAATTTCTGCTGAGTGTTGGGAGCAAGAGTAACAGAAGTTAGGGGACCTAGTGCTAAAGTAAAGAATTTATGTATTAGACACATGCAAATTTGTTCATGATATCCTTTCTGAGCAGTCAGCATAATGTCTAGGTAGTGTCTCCCAACAGGGGATACATAATGGAGTTACATCAACACTGATATGATTAATTTAGGATTTACCCGTTGAATTTTTTGAGCTTTAATGCTAATTTCTCTGTTCAGAGTGCCAGAAAATAACTATAAACATAATATAAATGTGATAACTTTTCTATGTGGAGTAGCTGAAACTGGATCATGTCCACAAAACCAACAAATTATACCAATGATAACATATAATCATTAAGATCCATGTGTTGAAAAAGAAGAATATTTTACAGAGGATGCTGGAACAACTTTACTACCTAGGTTTCTATAAATGTATAAAATGCTGCCATGAAAACTGAGGTAGCATTTCCATAGGAAATGTCTGCTTTATTTTGGCACTTTCCTCCTTGTTGTAAATAGTGTAGGAGACTAAAGTTCATTTTGTGTTAGCCAAACACAGTGATCATGAAGAATCAGTAAGTTGTGGCACTAGGATATATTGGGTAAGTCTCCATCCTGTTGATATGTAGAAATATTTACTATTTACTAAATTTTGTCTCTTCATCAGTCAGACCTTAGTTGCAATAAATTACACTAAAGAACCAAGAGTGTAAAATTAGGAACGGTGCTGGAAAAGCCATTTAGAGTGACTTCAGAAATAAAAAGCCTTTTTTACAAGAAAAGACTGAACATGTTTAGCTTTTTCAGCCTAGAACAAGAGATGAAAAAATAAACGAGGGCTTAACACTACTGAAGAGATGATCTGTACAAGTTTTCAAGAATAAGTGTCTACACATAAATTTACATAAAACAAAAAGAAAGAACCTCAGAGATTTTCAGATGGGACTTGGTCATGTCATGATACAGACCATCATGTGCTCTGGCTCCCTAGTGCAGGACACAGATCCTTTCTGAGAATATCTAACCTGGCATTCATGACCCTTAATTAAAAAAAATATAAAAACCAACCAAACAAACAAAACCCCCCATGCTGCAAGTATATCTTAAAATTGTTATGTTATTTTCATTTGTATCTTAAAAGTGTTTTATCTTTAAAGCATGATAGAGCTTTTCCTCATTCCTTTTACCAAGCATCAGGGGTTAGGATGGCTCTGGAGACAGCAAAAAGAGAGGGAACCGTCTGTCCTTAACAGCAGCTTCACACTCTGCAGTCCTGAGTGTGTGAGGTGTTATCCCAGCATTGGGATGGGAAGGGGCAGAATAAGTCACCCCCTGAATGTCTGATCAGAGGTTTATGATCTCTCTAACCTGGCAAAGGAAAAGATTTTCTTTAGGTGTCCTCTTTCCTGCTTGGGATGGCAGTGGAGGTTCTGGGCTTTGCTGCAGGCATTGTACTTGTCACTTTAAAATGCAGATGGAGCCTCTGGCTTAATAGCAGGATAATTTTAGAAGGCCTTCTGTGTTTTGACATTTCTCTCAGCAGTTTAAGGATAAATAGTGAAATTTAAACTGTTTTAACCAGGCACATACCCAGTGCAGGCAATTCAGCTGACCTTACTCTCTTACCTTACTTAAATTTGAGTATAATAAAACTGGAGCTCTGATGCCCATTAAAATGAGAAGGTATTCCCCTTGTAGGCAAGAAGACTCTAATAACATGAGAAAAACACCACACTAGTTTCTGTAGGTTCACAGGATCTTCAAGAAAAGAATAGCTTTAAAACCAGGTAAAAAGTATAACTTCAAAATTAGACACAGAAGTTAAAAATAAAATAAATAAAATGAATATACAAGAAATTGAAACCTAAGAAAATTCAGTGAAATCAGTATTTCTGTTTGGAATTGAAGAAGTATATTGTATAACAAACTGAAAATACTTATAATATTTAAGTACTTTAAAATATCCCTCTTAACACTCTTGCTCATCTAAAAATATATATGGCTTTGCAAACCAGTAGAGATCACGACTGTGAAATGATTTACAGTCTGTAAGGAGAAAAACAAACTTTAAAACTAAATATTGTTTCCTCTTAATTCAGATCTAGATTTGTTATATAACCACCTACTGCTATGGATCCTCCAAAAGTTATTTTTGTGTGTCAAATACAAATTGCTTTCTGCTCAAAGTGGCTTTTGGTTTTTGAAGGAGACAGGAGGGAGGGAGAGGGATGGTTATTCTTGGATTCTTGTATTAGTCCTTTCTGGAGAATTACATTTTTTTAAATGCTTTCATTGACATAACACATTATGAAGCATTGTGCTCTGAAGTGTAACATCAGCTTGTATCAGTCACATTGCATTACTTTACATGCCCAGCCTAATGTGTCACTGCACAGTAACAGAAGAAACATCCTACATAACTGAAAGCAGCAATAGCTTGCAGATGAAAATATTGTAAAATAATTTTTGTGCCCAGATATACTGCTTATATAAACATGCTCCCTGTTCTGAAAGGTAACATCACTTACATGTGATTTCTCTAGGAGAGCAGGACGTTATCTGCGATACAGATGCTATCAGAAAACAGATCATCAATAACATTCTAGCAAAAGCAGGCATCTCCTGTGGCTATTTTAGAAATATCTACAAATCTAAAAGCTTTTTATTGTTCATACACTCCTATGATAGTCAAACATTTTGGAGAAAAATGCTGCTGTCATGGATAACTGCCTGCATTTTTCTTTAAAAAACTCATTTTTATGTAAAAGTATGGCTTTTCTGTTAATTTGTAGATATAAGGAGACTATTGACTGACCCTTCTGTTCCTTGTGTCCTCAAAAGCTGAAACAGGGTTTATTTTTAGGTACATTTTTAGTTCCTCACGCTACAGCAAAGAATTTGATTTAACCTTTTTGCGGTTATGTCTTTTCAGATGAGAAGATTTACTATCTAGGCAATCAAGTTTCAGTATTCTTTCTAGGTACCATTATACAGAGAGTCAAGTTCATAGGAAATACTCTACTTCTCAATGAATAAACAACAGTAAGTAAACGAAAATTTTAAAGCAAAGGTAAGCTATTGTATTTTATCTAATTTTGTCATGCTCTCCTTTTGAAGTAAGGTTACACTTGGTGATAATTTGTGACATAGAATCATAGAATCAGCCAGGTTTGAAAAGACCTCTGAGATCATCAAGTCCAACCCTTGATCCACTGCCACTGTCGTTACCAGACCATGGCACTGAGTGCCACATCAGTCTCTTCTTAAAAACCTCCAGGGACAGAGAATCCACCACCTCCCTGGCCAGCCCATTCCAAAGCCAGTTCACCCTCTCTGTAAAGAATTGCCTCCTAATATCCAACCTAAACCTCCCCTGGCAGAGCTTAAGTCCATGCCCTCTTGTCTTACTGATTGCTGCCTGGGAGAAGAGATCGACCCCCCCCGGCTCCAACCTCCTTTCAGGGAGTTGTAGAGAGTGATGAGGTCTCCCCTGAGCCTCCTGTTCTCCAGCCTGAACGGCCCCAGCTCCCTCAGCCCTTCCACATGAGAACAAATATAGTCTTCTATCCATTTTAGCTGGATTGTCAGATATTTTCTCTTTCCTATCATACATGAACTTCTCCATCTGCAGATACCAAAGTTATAGTCACAATTTTTAGTTTCCAAAATAACTACAGCAGTGACTACTGAAGATTAACATAGTCTTTTCACATCATCTGACATTATTTCCTATTCTAAGTTTTAGTATGAGATCATTGATTACATTTTTTAAATCAGATCTCCAAAACAGTATAAGGAAGCATAAAAACTTTAAATTAGAGTGAGCTTTAGAAAAGTCACTTAGATTTTAAATGCATAAATCTGTGAAATTATCTTATTTTAATATTTTTATTCTGAGTAGTATCAAGTGGTAATTTATCAGCAATTTATTAAAATCTGAATACCTTACATATGTAATTTATTTACTTATGTGTATAATTTTGCAATATGATTTACAATGTATTTCAGATGACTACAGGAAAGACATATTAAGCCAATAATCCTCCTGTTATCAGCTTGTTCTTCCTAAAACATATTCCTCACCCACTGATTACCATAATTTTTCTATAATTTTTTTAAGTGAAAGAACATTTTTTATTTTTCATATCGCTGATTTTTGGCAGGCATAGCAAATCCTCATTGTCATCATCATCACCATGGTGTGGCTTCACGAACAAAGATTTGAGAAGGGCTCTACCCACGCTTGCTGCAAACAGTAAATACAGAACACTTAAAAGGACCAAAGTGCTGGTAAAGGCAACACCCCAGAGGAATGAGCATACCAACTGAAGGGTTTTTATGTTTCCCAAAAATTTATCTTCACCAAATCTTCATTTGCAAGACACTTGAACGCCCCTACTTTATAATCCTGCTCATTATACAACCTAGATTAGACTATTTTTTAATATAATGATTTTCTGTTTCATTTCACAGTTTGAGGCATCTTCTATCCATGTAACATCTAAAAGGGAAAATATACTTCAGAAGCCGGGTGAAGTCACGTTTCAAAAAAGGAGCTTGAGCTTGCCTACAAATTAATAGCTAATTAACAGCTGGACACAATTAGGTGCACAACTTCCCAATTCCAAGTTAGTTAATCCTCTGTACTTCAGAAACTGACACTTAGGAACTGGTAGTTTGCTGCTCTCTGCAATGGCACAGGCATCAAAGCTGCTGGGGCTGTAGCGTGGTGGCTGCCGGAGCAGCATTCCCACATTCCCATCTGCCAGGGCCCAGCTACCAGCCAGTGCCAGAATGGTACCATCAGGCCAGATGTTATCAGATACCAGAATGGTATCATCAGGCAAGTTGAAAGCTTCATTAAACAAGTTGATAGGACTGGTAACACTGTAGTTAGCCCAATCCTGCCTCTGTTTAAAATCAGATCCTGTTTTCAATGTTCCCAGGACATAATGCAAGCCCAGAAAGGAAACTAATCCATAGTTGACAATTTCAATGTATTTTACACCAGTTGTTACACTTGACTGTACATTAGGAATTTTTGAGCTGATTTTTCCCTTCTATTGGCTTGCTAAAACAAGTGAGATGACCATATCAATGTAAGTACTATTATCACAGTCATTAACAGACCAATGTGGGAGATTATCTGCTTCCCAACCATACTGCAATTCTATATTCTGAAAGGTGACTGTAGCCCTGTGAATGTAATATTGGGAAAGAGTAAATACCAAAAACTCACTCAGCTCTCAGAGTTAATTGGAACTACTAATTTGATTAAAATCAAAACAAACCAAAATATAACTAAATAACTAAACTATAAATAAATAAACTATAAATAAATATAACTAAATAACTAAAACCACAAACAAAAAACAGTCTTGAAAGTGTAGTTAGAAGTTTAACCCTGTAAAAATGTTCACATTTTTCCCAGCAAACAGTGCAGGTGAATCTGGAAAACAATGCTTTTTGAAGCGTTTAGAGCTGTTGTCATCAAGATTCTCTGAGAAGATCTTGGTTCTGGTTGAAATTTCTCCATATACTTTAAGTGAAGAAAAGTTGAGTTGCATATAAAGGCTTTGTGTACCCTTCATAAAATATTAACAAACTTAAAAGAAAGCAAAAGGAGTGGAAAGAGCAGGAGTTGAGAAGGCATTCTTTTTCAGTACATAGGGCACAGCATAGCATTTAAGGATTCATTCCTGATCATAATAAACAGAAGTAAAATAGATGGGGCTTGAAGAATTTTTTAACACCTCAGAATTCTGAAAGTAAAGTTGTACTTCAAATCTTTACACTGCAAAAATATTTTCCTTGACTTCAGAGATAAAATACTCTAAAGAAGTGGAACAAAACAGATCTCTGATATGTTATTTTGCCTTCCAAAAATTATATTCACACATGTTATACTATACATATACTTTAAAACAAGAAGAGGTAGTAAGCACATGTGCTGTAAACTCATGGCACCAATAATCCAGAAATTAATTGCTTGTATCACATTTCACCAGCACACTACTTAACAAGCCACACTTGAAATCACCTATTAAGAAAGGACCATCTACTTCACAACAGGAAAGTCTGAACTAGGTTTAGTTTTCATAAAGCCTTGAAAGGAAGGCTAAGAATTGCTTTTATTTCAGGGAAAAAAAGTCATTGCATTTAAGCTATTTCAAAAGTAATCAAATCACAGTTTAATATTATTACTGATTTTTCTAGAGCTTAATTCTTTTTGGAGGATAAAATGCAAAACCATCAATATAAGCATTTAAAAATTGTGCATTTCCAAAATTTGTTTTCTCCACCTTTTTACATAAAACTTTTACCAGATCTCGTTGATAAATTGACTTCAGTAGAGTTAAACTTGGTTCTATTTTAAATTTTATGTGGTAAATCCTTTTGCCACGTTCATCCTCATGAAACCTTTTTACTTTGAAGAATCACACTGTAATAATGTGCACACTCTAAATATATAAATATAAAAAAATTACATGATTATGCACTTACAAGTACATCCATCTATACAAAACAAATGGAGATAGTTAAATAATGGAAAATACTGCAAAAAGAAGCACATAACAATATGTAAATAACTTTTTATACAGGCTAATTTTCAAAGAAATATAACCAGTCTTATTATATCTATTTCACTGGTCTTATTTCACTGGAAATGGAAATGAATTTTGTTTAAGTGAACATCTCAAATGTGTGCTTTTGGGAAGTATTTTGAGGGGACAAAAATTTTTTTTCAGAACTAATTCTGTATAAATTTGTGGCTTATGGCAAGCTTTGGTAATCCTAAAAGTAGCCTTAGGATTTGGGGCTACTGAAGTAATTTAGTTCCACTTATGTGGATAAACATGTATGATCACCAGCATGGTTGTGACAGAAGCACTTAAATGTTTTTTATTTAGATTTACTGTTATATTTGGAAGGCAGTAAGTGTTTTTTTGCTCTTGTCTGTGTGTGGTACTACATTCAGTTAGGTACCACAGTCTGCCTGAATGATAGCCTGGATGATAAGTGTTACCACACAGCCACCCTTGTGTCCTTTTGTTTTGTCTGAATGGGGACTGCTTACACGTGTGCATGCAGCACCAGCGTGTTCTCTGACTTTGATTCTGTGAGAAGGATATTAAAAATCCTTTTTGTTGCATTCCAGGAGACAGTAGCTCAGGTCTGTATGAGGAGCAAGGAACAAAAATTTTTCTGTCCAAACCAGGACACCTTAGTATAGTAACTTATTGGGAAGTAAAGTGGGCTAAAGAAACCCAGGAAGAGAGATACACAGATGTATTTTTCTCTGTTCCATTTGCACATAATGAGATGTAGGCAACAACCAGTCCTGGCAGGTAGAGCAGGTACACTTTGTGTGTTACTTCATCAGTTATGCCAGAGCTTCTTTGAGATTAGTTCCTCCACAGAGGCAAAATATCACAAATGAACTATTTTATTTAAATTTTATTTGACCTCTTTGCCAATTAGTGCATATGAAAATGTCAGTTTACCCAAGGGCAGAAGTAACCCAACTAACAGTTGCTGAATTAACAGGAAATGTTACCATATTTTTATTTTGGTGTTTTATTCGCAATAATTTGTGTTTCAGTATATCTTTTATTGCATTTTTATTCTTCCCTCATTAATTCATAACAAATTCCTTGTCATACTTGTTCCACTGATAGTTCATTAAGAAAGTTTTCCAACCAAAGTGGCAATTACTGTGATCATAAGGGTTCCTGGGTTGTCAGTGAGAACAGGACATTGCTATCCCCTGAAAATATGTTTTGGAGAAGTCTGACAGTAATTTCACACATAGTGAATCAATTTTTCCCATAGGGAATCACATAATGGAGAGATGATGGAAGACTTTTTTTTAAAAAAAGCAATTTAAATTACTAGAAAAAATATAATGTACTATGATCTTTCTCAATTCTATCACAATAATATTGCTCAAATAAGTGAGACTAGTACAGGATAATACAGAATAAATAAATAAATACTAAAGGGCTGCTGCTGCATAGCCACAGGCAGGATGTTCCATTTTTTTCTTCTAGCATCACTGTAAAATGTACCAACTTTATTGAAAAAAAAAAAAAAAAAAATTTGTGTTAAAAACTATTGTATCTTTATTTTCTCATAATCATTACATTCAGGAAGTTTCAGTTAGTAGGGTGAAAAATGGAAAATGCTGTGATAACAGCTGTGGGGGCAGATTTTTAATGGATGATGAAACTCTGCAATGAAAGACAAGTGACTACAGTGCTACCATAGTATTTTTGGTTAAAGCTTGTGAGTGATGCTAGTAATAGCCAATCCTCACCTCAGGACAGAGGAATGTAGTAAATGTGACCTGGAAAAGTCATTTTCATTTATTTGCCATGAAAGATGGAAAGAAATGATTCTGAAAATAAAATATCAGTTCAACATCATTAGCATTTCGTGGCATAACACGCACACCTTGGAGATATATGACTTTTTCAGATGTTCTCACATATATTCATGTATTGCCAGTTGCATGGCAATTCTTTGTTTGTAGTTCCTCAAACTGTTAACACTGGTGATGTTCAATTATCAGGTCATATTTAATTTTAATCTAATTTATGAATGCTAGATATATTACTATGAATTTTGAAGTATTTTTTTTTTTTCATTAAATAAACAAAAAAAAAATCACATACAAAACTAAACTCCCTGCCTATACCTCTGCTTTCCCAAGTAAGGTATCATATTGCTTCATCTCCTTTCTGGTGCTTGCCCAATGGCAAACATTTTCTCCACAATTACAGCATTGATTTTGAAACAAAGGATTTTTCAATGTAATTAGAACATAACTAACAGTAAGGAAAGGCAGGAGATGCAATATTCAGAATTTGCATTAGAAAGTAGATTAATAAAATTCACCTAATTGTAACTCTAAATTCTTTCTATTTAAAAACCTAGCTGTCTGAGATTAGGTATAACACTCATTAATTAACTGGATTTTCCCCCCATTTTGACACCCATCAGCTCAAAGCTGGCAAACCACTGCTAGTTTGCAGGAAACTTTTCAGAAATTATACTTATTGTTTATTTTGAGGTTCATGGCCAGATGTATTCTCTGACGTTTTTTGATTAAACCTGAATCTTGGGAGAAGAGTCCTGGCTCAATATATTGTAGAAATAAGGCTTAGTGGTGGCATGTTCATAAAAGTTAACTTTCTTTCTCCAGGCCATGTACAAATAGAGTGTACAATCACTTCTAACCTGAACATCTTTCAGACAACAAAACTTCAATGAAGAGAATGACATGTCTAAAATCATGCATGAAATCTGTCATCAAGCTAAAGCTATCAGGTCCTCAAATGAACACTTTAATCCCATGGATCTCTCAACTGCCTTTCCCAGCAAGGAAAGGAAATAAATCTTTTTGATGTATCATAAATCAGTTATTAACATTATGATGGTCTTTTTTCATGTCTTTCCCACATGACTAACCAAATTAGTGTAGAGAGAAATAGACAAATATCTACAGTATGAAGTTTAACAAGAGCAAGTGCTAGATGCTGCACCTGGGTGGGGTAATCCTGGTTATATGTACAGCTAAGGTATGGAAGATGCAGGTGAACTGCTAGGGATAACTTAGATGGCAAACAACCTCGACACAGTACATTTTAGTACACTTCCCAAATATGAACCTCTAAATTAGAATAAAACTGTGATAGATACTATCATTAAACAGCAACAGAATATCAGCTCTCTCTGTGATGTAGCTTTACGCTTTCCTGACAGAAATAATATGGATTTATTATTTTACATACAGCTCTGAAATGAAAATGTTCTCAATGAAGAGTAATTTTACATCACGCTTTACCTGAGACTCAGATTTGAAAACAAGGGAACAAGTTTATAATAATGTTTCTGATTCCCTATATAAGGATTACTAGTAGGTCATATATCATGTGTGAATTCATAGCTAAAATAAAGCAAATACTTTAAAACCTGATTGTGACTAAAAGAGTAGAAAAATATCAAGTGATGTTGAATCCATCACTATCCTGACACAGTTCTTACAAATGAATAATTACTGCCACTAAAAATAATTTCAGTATTTGTGACAGTGTTTGGCATTAAATTAATCTGTTTTTAATAGATTGTTTGTAATGACTGGAAGTTGAGTGAGGCAGATATCTTAGCAACAGAAGAAACCCTCTTTACCCATTGAAAGGACAAACAAAGAATGTTCTGCTAAAAAGTGAAATACTTCCAAAGCATGTGAGGTAAGTAAGGCAACGTAGAGCCAGGCTGTGTGGCTTCCATCTCACTGGAGTGTTTAGAGCAACAAGGGAAAGACAAGAATCTATTAACTAAACACAAATGCAAGGGCAGACTATACTACTCTGAATACATCTCTCATACTTTATATAGAGATGCTTTATCCAGCCTGTAAGAAGGAGCAGATACAACCATTGACTCTTCTGTGCTACAATATCAGAAATAAGGATGGAAAGTGACAAGATCTTGCTGACTCCACATCATGCACAGGACCCAAAGAAAAACAGTAAATCCTTATCAGCCTTCTTCAAAACTTTACCAGCTTTGTAATAAGCCTGTGTGAATGACTAGGCTTAAAATTGGTGAGAATCAGCATTCACAAAACATTTTTTTTTTTCATAGAGCAAAATAGGAGCAGGTGCTACTCTTTTTCTTCCTTAGACTGCATGGTTTCATTTTAATAAGGTTAAGGTAATGTTTTTACAATTTTTTTGTTCCCTGCAGATAAAAGGTGTATGATTTATGTGTAATAATAAACAACCTGAGTAGAAGATATACAAAATGAAACTTTTATCTATTCAGGACTCAACTTACTGAGGCATTTTTGAGTGACTATTTAAACTTTAAATTTCATGTAAGATTCTCTTTTTTTTACTATTTTATCCCATGATTTCCATGACATGAGTACACCTACTTATTTTTAACTTGTTATTTTAGCATTTTTCTCTTAGCACTTTTTCAAAGATCATTACTGATCTACTACAACTGTAGTATGAAATTATATCTTTACAGGAGAAGACTGAAGGGAATCTAAAGATAAGAGAGAAAGTCCAAAGATTACAGTTTCTACATTTCAAAGTAAAGGCCTGAGGGCTGAAATGTCTAAACATGCTAAAAATGGGGAACATATGGGTGAAAAAATGTACCAAGACAGTCTTGGTGCAAGTAGCAATGCTTAAAGAAAAACAGAGAAAAGAGAGTTACATGGGCAGTGAAATCTGGAACAAAATTTTAGAAACAGAATTGCCCACTGTGACTTTTTTCCTGCTGTAGGAAATGGGATACACACATAACCAGTCAACAGTACTAGAGTTTGTCCTGTGAAACAAAGAGCCCACACGAGGTGATAAATTGTTACCAATCTAATCTAGAAAAGAGCTTCCTACATGCCCTGATGATTTAATTCTGAGTTTGTGGTGAGCAGAACAGCTTCTGTATCTAGACATGTTCATACAATGAGATTAAGAATATTAATACAAATAAAGATGGAAAGCTGAAACAAAGCAAAACCATTTTACTTCATAATGCTGATCCCTTGCTTTTGTTCACTAGATATTTCACATCAGCAGTACCAAACAACTGTTGTCTGTATGCAAATGTAGATGCTTCCTTTCATCAAATATTCTGCCCTATTACATTTCTGGGTAAAAAGAGGAACTGAGAAATGATGAGTGAACAAAAGTTTTAAATAGCTCAGAACTTGTGCTAGAATTAGGAGAGCCTCACGAAGTTCACATGCTTACCTGAAGCTAAATTGAAGTACATGAAGTCCTGGTGTCTGAAAATGCAGTCATGAGCTCTCATGAGGCCCCTCAGGTGCTGGTGCTGCTCATCCCATTTGGAAAAACTGCAGGCTTGAGTTGCCACTGCTTTGAACCCATTTATTCCTGAAAGAAGGTGCAAAATGCTACAGGATTACAGTGTTTCAGCACCTTCTTGCAGACACAGACATGGGAATGGATAGCAAACTACTCAGAACTGCACAGTCCAGTTTTTATCTCAGCAGATCTACTGATGTCCAGAGAACACCTGCCTGCCTTGAGGGCTACAGAAGGCAGCAGATGAGCTGACTTAGACAACTTCCTTGGTTAAAATCCAAAATACATAGGACTGGAGAGCCTGTCAGCATCTTAATTTCTCCTGGCTGAAGACTGCACAGCTCAAATGTCCACTGTCTGGAAAATTATAATAACTGTAAATTATCTACCATTTTGGTTGCCTCCAAAAGAAGTTTGGACAGAGCGGGTATGGTCCCTGACTGTCAATTGTGAGCCCACTGTCAAGTCTCTAGTCATGGTACCATGTAAACTGACTGCATCTGTCAGTTACTGCAGTGTCCATCTTTGGGACAAACTTGACAGGTTAATGGGGTTAAAGCAGTTATCATATGCCTGAATCCAAGAATCCCAGACTTGCTGATGTTGGACAAGACCTCTGAAAGTAATATGGCTGAACCTCCTGCACAAGCAGATCCATTTACCTAGAACTGTGTGCAGATGGCTTTTGAATACCTCCAGGGCTGGTGACTCCACAAAGGAAAGAGGGTTTTTTTGGCTTGTTTTGTTTTTATTGCCTCTGCTTCTTACAGTCCAAGTGTGGATTTCCCAGTGTATTCTGTAAGACAAAGACAGGTTAATTGCTTTAGGGAGAATAAACAGGTGAAAACCCAAAGTGAAGGTAGACATCTTCCAGTCTAAATTAGATACTTTTGCTTCCTTATCAGCAAAACTTCTACCTAAAAAAGATACAAATTTTCACTCCATTCATTCTATTTGTGCTCTTTGATTTCTTGGTTTTGTTTCAATGTACTGTTCAAAAAATGCTTTCCATTTATAGACACATGATTCTTCTTTAGAGGCTGGACAAGAAACCCAGGAAATCTCCAGTGAGGGAGGGAGCAGCAGGAGAGGACAAGATAGGTAGGGGAAGCAGCTGGTGCCTCTGGAAGGAAGAGTGGTGCTCCCAGCTACCACCCTGTAGCAGCCACCCAGACAGCTGCTGCTACTGGGTCTGAGCTTACCTGGCTTTGTGAATTTAGCCCTGAAAACCTGGTCTAGTAAATCAAGGAAACGTTTTTCTGTTGCCTCTAGTGGACTGAGTTCAAAAACTAAATTCATGTATGCACCTGTTTCCATTTAAAAAGTTAATTTTAGAGTCTTCAGACAACCCAAACATCAAGTCAGTGGGAAAACCACTTTCACAGAAAAACTTGAACACATAAAGATCCTCAGTAAAAAAAAGTAATCTATAGAAGCTATTTAGACATTATAAAACAAAAGAGGAAGTATTTGCAAAACCAACAGAAAAAAAAAAAAAAAAAAAAAGGCATAACATTGGTGGGGATGAAAATGTTAGAATTTTCATATGTAACACTAGTTCTGAAGTTCTACAACATGTAAGACAAAGATGATTTCTATAATGACATATGGGAAAAATCTAGGTAACAAGAATAAAGAAGTTGCATGACTTTTCATTTTTGTTTTAAGTCAGTCCAAAAGCTGAACTTGAAAGTTGAACACAGCTTTCCATTAACTTTAATGGGAATTTCACAGTCATTTCTTACAATATTTTAACTGGTGCCAAAAAATGCAGTATGTAATTCTCTAAGTGTATGAGGCATACACATAGAGAAGTTAATAATGTAGTTCTGCAGAATCTTCCAAAGGCATTGGAGATTTTCTGTATTATACTCTTTGTAGACATAGCCCTTCAAAGGAAGATAAAAACATCTTTTATAAAATAAAACCAGTCTTTTCTGACAACTGCTTTTTAAAAACATATTAGTGATTAAATTAGCATAACTTGGAAAAACATTCCAGGTTAAATTCTCTGCTTAAAAAAACCTATACTTTCCACATAGGCAATGGGAACACTTCAAAATCCTGCAAAACTCTGGAGTCCTAAAATCATATGCCACTGAATAAAATACAGAAGAGACTGGTGAAACCAGAACTTGCTTTCATAAGCAGGTGCTCAGTTGCAGTCTTATTCATTCATAGTATTATCAAAGTACCTATATTTTTGTACCAACATAGGTGTTAGTGTGTATACATGAATTGCATCAACAGATAACAATCCATTTAAGTTTCTAAGATTCTCTCTGGAGTTTTTGTTGCTGTATAACACTGGTAAACAGATATTCTGTGCCTACTTTGATTCAATGGTGTCAGGAGGGAAGAAGAAAATCTATTTAAGTGCATTTATTAACACCTCGTCTTCTCTGCATCTTCCATTTCCTACAGAAAATTCTGTCATGTTGTCTATTGCAAGTTTAGTCACCATTGAACAAAAATTAAAAATTGTATCAGTAGAAATTGGTAAGTTTTATGTAGTTCCATCATACCAGTCATTCTGGATAAGTGTGTCCTGAAAGTTTGCTATACTTCTCTTATTCATTGTTCATGGATTTGTTCTAGAAAATGTCTATAACTATTCCTACAACGTCATACTGGCTCCTGAAGAGGCACCTGCAGATCTGAGAATGAATTTTAATTCTCCTTAGCTTTTAAATCATGATATCTGGTATCTACAGCTAAGGCTGAGAGTGGTGATCACAGAAGTGATGGGTTCTCTCAGGAATGAGACTGAAATCACTGTCACATTCAGCACAGGCTGCCAAACCCACAAATGTTTGTTATCTGAGTCTTCCTGTGATCCAAATCACTGAAATTAAATACACAAATTGGAACAGGAATAGATTCAGAATATAAATTCAGGAATATAAAGAACTTGACCTTACATCAGCAACTATTTCACCATTGCCAATGGCACTGAAGTGCATAGTAAATTTGAAACATATTTGTGCTCACTGGACTCACTGGATCCCTTTAATTAATTTGAAGATCCCATATTCTGTTTTAAATGAAAGTATTTACGATTGTGTTATATTTCTCTCATACAATAAGCAATTATTGGTAAAAACATGATTTATATACCATGGCCACCTTTTCATGAATACAGATCCCAGCTCTGCCTGTGCTATATTTACGATTGTGTTATATTTCTCTCATACAATAAGCAATTATTGGTAAAAACATGATTTATATACCATGGCCACCTTTTCATGAATACAGATCCCAGCTCTGCCTGTGCAGTCACATAGAATATGAGCATTCAACATGTATTTGTAAAACAGTCTTCAAAATTATTAAGTATCCTATGTTTAATAGCAGTCACAAATTTTATGCATGCAAGGCAGCAATTTCAACAACTTTGAGTCTTCAAGTTATTGCACGAAAGTAGTTGAAGTTTTAGAGATTTTTTTTTAAATAACTGGAAATCATCCTACTGAAGAAACCAGAACTAGCTTCAAGACACCTGTCCTAAACACATGGCATGCAGTTCTCATGGATTATCTCATTCATTCTAGCCTGCTTTCCACATCACTGACTACTTCAACCTTTGCAGAATGGCTGCAGAAGAAGACTAATAAAATAAAAGAACTAATAGATACATGGGCTTTTTAATTGATGTCTGTGCAAAATAAAGGAAGCATTCCAGAAATGAAAGAAGAAATCAGTCAACTTGAGCAGCCATGCTAGAAAAATCTATACCTGCATTATCTTATTAGTAGAAATAGCTGTAATTTCAGACTCAAATTCTTGCAACTTCTGAAGGTTGCATAGATAAGGAAACTCCATTATAAACATGAAGCTCTTAAATCCCATTCCAGACAAAACTTGCTCTGAAAAAAAGACTGAAAATGGGTAAGATGTTGATTCAGGTCCTCTCATTAATTGCTACTGATGAAAACCTTACATAAATCAAAAGGAATTCTATCAAATGTATACATTAAAAGACTGAAAGCTTGAAAATACATTGTTGAAATAATCCTGCTTTAGACTGAGCACCTAACAAAAACATTATATTTTGCATATATTCAAATATTACACTTTGCACTTGAAAAGTCAAGTATAAGTAAGGCTCTTCACTCCTGATAAACACCATAAAACACAATTACATCCTCTTTCCATCAAGATTGCAAGCCATTTAGCAAAGAACTGGGGATGCTGAGAGCTCACTACAAATCTCCACATTGCCTGCTTGAAAAGATAATGATTAACAACCTGACCACCTGGAGGGTCAGCAAAAATGTGAACTTCACACCAGATAGAGGAGTATATATTAATGTCTTAATAATAATTTATAACTGTGTTAATTAGGTTATTTGGACACTAAATGTTAGCACCATTGTAACCGGATTAACCACAATGCGTTTTTAATGTATTTTACTTATCTTTTAAGATTTTTATTCAGACAAACAATATTATTTGACTTCCTGTATAAGATGTACTCCCCTGTAATAACCCATTAAGTAAAAAGATTTAAAAATTTATGTTTTTAAAAGATTATCAGTAAACATTTTCCTTTTGAAAAAATCATCACATTGGTTATCAAAGCAGAGTAGGCTTTTGTACTGTCATCCAGAGGAATGGAAATGTTACAAAAAATGGAAAAAATATTTCATGCATTTCACTTTCATTGGCTATCAAAATTTAAGACTATTACTTGTCAAAATTTACATTTCAAATCAGCTGGTTGTGCCTTATGCTTATGAAAGAAAAAAAAAATTAAATCATTATTTTACATAGCTAAGAACAGGACAGAAGTCACTTTGTCTATATCATATGTTGAGGACGAGATAGAACCTGCAATTAAATTTAGAATTGCCTGTTTTCTGGCCCATTGCCCCAATCAGAAGGTCATCCTTCTCTGTTCAGTTTTGGATAATAAAGAAATTGTATAATATGGATTTTTCAAGCTTCATTTACAATGATTTGTCTGTAACCACAGCACAATTTTATTGAGCTTGTCTCCTAGGCAGCATTCTTTGTCTCAATTTGGTTTGAAGTTAATAGATTTTTTGTATGCAGCAAGTATATTTTAGGAAAAAAAAATTACTTAGGCTATTTAGAATGTCATCAGCAAATAGTAGATCTTCTCAGCTGCTCACAGTGTATTTACTTTTTTTGACGGGGTAAATTATCACAATCGAAATATTTCCAACAGGTGGACATTGCTTTTACAGATTCAAAATTGACTTTGCAAGGTGAGCAAAAAAAAAAAATAGATCCAAATTATTAGATCCAAAAAAACTTCAGACTACATGAAACACAATTTAAGTTATCTTTCAAAATAAAACAAAAGCACATTCATAGGTCTGCAGAAACTGCTCGTTGGTGCAAGTCTTAAGATTACTTTTCTGTCATACCATATTTTGTGGGATATATCAATTACTGTAAATACAAGTACTGCAAAACCGTTACTGTATAAAAAAGTAAAATGCCTTCATCAAGAACAGATTTTTAAAGGACAAATACAGTTATATAATTCCAAGCTCATAATATTGTCCTTCTGAACTGCTCTGAGCAATCATGAGTCAGACTACAATGAGCAACACCTTTTTGTGTAGCTTTAATCATATTTACATATTCAATATTAGAAAAAATGTTTTCCCCTCAAGAAAATAAATTTTCATTAAAGTGTTTTTATCACTTCAGGGAAGATTTTTATGCTTTTTTTGTAAAGATTTTCTCGGGTCTTGAATAATGATTACATGTCTAAAATTAATGGTCAAAGAACATCAGCCGCTAGGGTAAATAGCAGAGACAGTCAGGCAAGGCAAGCAGGCTTTCTCCTCACTTCTTGAATCACTGATAGTACCAATATAAACACACAGATACATGAACTTGATGCATTTTTAACCAATATCTGGAAATCATATTTTTATTTGTAGCCTTTAATTTAAAAGGAAAGAAATATAGGTAAATTAATAACATAGCTGAGAATGTCCTGAAACACTGAAGTCTTAAGCAAAGCAAACCATAGATGGTTTGGGTTTTTTTCAATTATAATTGAATTAAAAAAAAAAAAGAAATAAAAATAATTGAATATAATTCATCACATGTACATGTATACAAACTTACAATGACAGAAGAATTGATGAAGCTTCATCATTTTCTATGTAATTTATATTCTGAAGCTTATAAACTTAAGTACTGCTGATCAGTGACCTCTGATGGATCCAATGAGGTCGTCCTATGTCCTATGCTCAGAGTTCCTAATTAATATGAGGTATGACCTCTACTGTATTTGACTCAGTATAAGAGATGTGCACATCAGAAGCTTTCATCATAATTTAAGAAAATCTTAAAGAGAATTGATTATTATTTAATCCCTAAAGAGAAAATATTTTTAAAACATTTGAAATACTCTGCCACTAATCCCAAGAGAGTTCTTTTGGCTAAGGTCAGGGATGCACATACATAACATATAGTATTGGAAAAATATGAATCATTGCTGTGTCTGATACATCACAGATAGCCCATCCATTCGCATTCTACCTAATTGTTCTGTGAAAAATGAGCATTAATTTATTGGCATAAATTTTTTTCTGTAGAACTGCATTTCCTTTTTTTTCCCCAGTTAGAAGTTATCTGTTTGTAGCTAGAGAGCAACAGTAACATAATAATTCAGTTCATCTTTGGAAATGTAACAAGGAAATAAATATTAACTTCTTAAATTACCATTGATGAGGGACAATTTGGAGAAATCTGCAGCACGTAAGCAGCAATCTAATTACTCTTGAGCAATGAATTCTTTGAAGTTACATGCAAGTTAATTCTTTCTCTATAACAGATGTCATTTATGCTTATGAGTAATCTATCTTGTTCCAAGATTATTTTGTCTGTGCTTGCAATATCAGTCATACCAGTGCTTATCTTTAGGCTTGAATTGCTTTGTTTACAGTTTAAGGTATGCTATTAAATCTCCCCAGACTAACCATCAGTTATTTATAAAAAGTTTCAATTAAAATTTTTCTATGATGAATTACAATTTGTAGCTGGCTAAGAAAAATATTGGTTCAGTAATGATGTAATCTGTATCAATTATACACAGATAATTAAGATTGTTTACCAATGATAAAATGGTAATTTTTTTTCAGGTATTAAATATGATCCTGTTGCACAGGAAATAGTTACAGGAAAGCCTTGTTTTCTACTTTATCCTGCCTTATGAATGCTCTCATTTTTATTTTTTGTAAGGAGAGGGAGAGAAAAGCCCATATAAACTTGTTGCTCTAAATTCTTTGTTTACTGCTGCCATACTGAGCTTACAATGTGTCCAGAAAAATCACAACCACTGTGATTTTTTTTCCATCTGCAATTATCTTTGCTTTCCCTTCCCCTGACCAGTAATGATAATTTATGTAAACATTCTGTGGATATTTCCTGATTTTATGCTTTCATGCTTTAAAGTTTATTTTCTTTCTGAGACTGAGCTGAATCTTAAAAGAGGAATGTATTATGGCAGTTGAGTCAGACACAGTATATTTTGGAATATAATGAGCAGTAGACAAGGATATGAAAATATTCAGGTATTTTCATAGTTGAAATTCCCAGATAATCTGCAATAAGTTTTTTTTATAAGCTTATCTTATCTTAAAAAAAGAGAGAAAATATTACACAAGGTTTGTCTACTATTTCAAAATCACCAGTTACCAAATACTTTTATGAGATTCCAAAATCTTCACACTATACAAATTTTATGTGTGGTTCTTTTCTAGCCCCAGCTGGTCACTCAGACCCAAGCAGTTACTCATTCTCCTGCAATAGGATAGGGAAGAGAATTGAAAGAGTGAAAGTGAGAAATCTCTTGGGTTAAAGTATGTTAAGCCTGTATTATACAGAAAGCAAGAACTACACATGCAAACAAAGCTAGAAATTCATTATTTCCTATAAGCAGGCAGATATTTAGCCATCCCAGGAAAGCAGCTCCACCACACATCCTTTGGAAATAAATTCTTATCATATATGTGACTCTACCCAAAGAGATTCCTCAAAAGAGACAGTAAAAAAATATATAGAATTTTATCTGCTTCCTCTATAAGACGTAGGAAAGAAAACAGTTTTCCTTTGTACAGTCTCACTTAGAATTATAAGACTCTAGTCATTTCACTTGCAATAAACAGCAGAAGGGAATGTTTTTGATGTCAAAGTTGCTTAGATACATAGCCCTACTTAAATCAATATGAATTAAGCATCTAAAAACATTATTTGTAAAGCTGGGCCTATGGTGCTTGTACATCAGAACAATCAGGAGAGATTTAGTATGTATGGTTTGTTTCCCTTAAGGCTGAGCAAGAGTTGTGGTCAGCTGGCATTAAGAATGATTTACAATGGATGGATAAATAAGTTTCACAGATTTGAGCTTCTGTTGTGGACTGAGGCATTTGCACATAAGGACAACCCTTCTGTACTGGTCAGCGATCCTCACCTATTCCAATTGCAACAAGCTTAATATGGGATTCACTGTGCTCTTGCATTGCCATCTGTGCTGGTGTCATGCTGTGGAGAGGTCTGAAAGCATAGAAAGGAATTATGGTGACTCTAATTGTTAGAGGAAGTATTGCCCAATAATGCTATTAGTTAATAGCATTTGGCCAACCTCTCTTTCTTCCACAGCTTTAACTACTCTAAAAAAATTCAAGGAACACCCTTCACACTGACATTAAATGACTGCGTGGTACTGTCATTGACACTACAGTTCCCTCCAAGATAGGAAAGGCAAGATATGGCAACTAAAGGGAAAAAAGCTTTTCTTAATTGTAGTGAAAGGGTTTTTGCAGGGTTTTTAGTGTTTTTTTGTTTTATTTTATTTGTTTTGTTTTTTATCTATTGATTGCATAATCCACTGGAAGGAAACAATGAAATACAGTACTTTTGACATCTTATGTTAAGAGACAGTACAACCAACTCAGAATCACTTTCATACAACAACATAGTTTAACTCTTTGTTTAGTCTTTGCTCTTTCTTGGTGCGTACAAGATATCAACAGCTCATCATTAACCAATCATTCCAATTCCATGTACATCATAGTAAAAGGACCTAAATAGCACTTATACTGCCACAGTATGCTTTTGTATAAAATTGAATACTATCAGTTATGATGGCATTTTCAAAAGCACAGAGTGTTTCATTGTGATTCCCATGAGGAATCAGCATGTTTTGTGATATTTCCAATTTGATGCACAAGTGAAGGAGATAGGAAACGGGGAAAGACTGAGAACAGAGTAGAATTCTTGTAGTGGAAACTGTAGAGAGCTAAGACATTCAGAACTTGAAAGATTCCTGGGGGGCGAAGGGGGAAGCCAAAAGGACATTAAGTAGTCTGTGAGGGAATACAGATCTTAACAAAAAAAAAACCAACAACCTGAAGGTTATAAATAAACCCAAAGGTAGTTAAGAATGGAAAGGAAAACAACACCACAAACATTGCATCTTCCCTTTAGTGCTTTTGCACCTTTCTATCCAATAATATGAAGATGATGAAGCAGGAGGAGAGCTCAGTAAAGCAGAGCTGTTCTAGGTTTCCTAACTACTTCAAATGACCTTACAGTCACAGAGTCAGGGTGGTGCTGAAGGCAAAGAGATGAAGATTTCTTTGCTTCTGCAAAGCCATTTGCCATACCCCAGTCTGCAGAACAGTTCCAGGTGGTGTACAGCCTTATTAATCCAGGTTCTGTGCAGTTGGATGTAGAAATTATACTTATGCCATGAAGGAATTTCAAGCTTCTTTGCACTCTCTGTCTCTCTGCTGCTGGAGCAGAGGCTGAGGCTGCCACAGCAAAGGCTTCGTCTTCCCAACCATTGCTGCTCAGGGCTGCATTCAAGGTGCTTTAACAAGGATTCAGCTGCAGTCTGTAGGAAGAACTTACATTTTATAATTAAGAATGACCAAAATGACTTCATTCATGTTCCCTCAAGAGTTATAAAAAGATGTAGTAAGACTATTTTACTGGTTAGAAAGTATATCAAAAATCAAATAAAAAGTGCCCGGTTCATGCTAGACATTCAAACAACCAGATCACTGGATGAAAGATTAAGTGGGACAGAGGAAGGAAATGGAAATCTTCCACAGAAAAGAAGCTGAAATGTAGGATGAGACTTAGAAATCCTTACTTAGCCACTATGATCAATACTATCTTCAGTGAAAAATACAGCCTGCTAACATGGTGTTATTTGTGGTAGTTCACAAAATGGTTTTCTATCTCAGAAGGTCTAACTTAGAAAATACATAATGAGGATAAATCATGGCACATTGTGAATTCTTTGTATTTTATAATACTGGTACAAAAGCTGAGCTATTGATAAAATAAATAAATGCAGATAAAAAATAAATGCAAAAAATAAATGCAGAATGGCAAGCAATATGTAAAATCAACAAGCAGGAAAGAAATCAAAAGAGAAACTCAAAGAATTAGGAAGAGAGAGGGATTATTCCTTTTTCTCTAAACAATGAGTCCCTGATTCAGTATTGCAAAACTATATTTAAATCACATTTTCTTTTATTGTATCCCACAATAGTGCATGAAAGTAAAATTAATTTGAGGTTTTAGTATTTAGAACAGAATGAAAGCGAATAAAATGTTCTTGAGTAATAGTAGGCCTTCAGAAATTATGTTAATAATTCAGTAACAGTTTAATTATTCTGCAAAAAGTCATCAAAATTAATAAAGAATTTTGTATTTGATTCCTGACTTTGAGTAACAAGTATTAGATTAATTTTTAGAGGCAGAACTATTTATGCCAAATGTCAACTACTTTTTCAGAAATAAACAGCTGGGCTGGAACCTGATTCTAGCTCCTTTGCTCCTGCTAAAGCAGCAGAAGCTTTCAGGGGGCTAGAAACTGCAGGCTCATTTCTTGGATTATTAAGTTCTGATAATATCCTTATGCATTGTATGAAATCAACAATTTTTTTAGAGTTTTTTATTGTTTTTCTTCTATTGTTTTTTGTGATTTATATCTTTTATATTAAGTGATTTATATCTTTTCTGAAGACAGATTCAGGAGCTGGTGTTAGACTAACAACCTTTTTGGTATCTAAAGGCTATATTGACTGGAATGACTAACTGTAAATACTCTCAAATAAAATCTTCAGAAAGCATCACATACAATAAACTTTGAGATCTTTCAAGGCCTCATCTTCAAAAGAAAGATTGCCTGCAAGGACATTAGATTTTATTGTCACTTTTGTACTCCAGAAGTATTAAGTATTCCCAGTTCCTTTCTGTCTTCCATCTTTTATGTTTGGAGACTTTATATTTAGAAAATAAAGATCTCTATTAGCATGCAGCAAGTAAAGACTACAGAAAAAAATCTATCCTTTTTCATTGTATTCCTTTTCTCAAATATGAATAGTAACATCTAAAGGTAAGTTTCCAAATAAACCTAAAATGTGCACTGTAGCCATTTAAGGAAGAAAACCATTATTGAGCAAACTGTGACTTCCACCATGACTGGAGCATTGCTGAGTGCCAGTGAAGTCTAAAGAAAACTATTCTGCCATAAAAGCTAGCCAAGCAATTCTTTCAGTCAGATATGAGAATGAACTTATATTTAAGCTTCTACTAAAATACTACTTGTCTGAATTGAATCACAAGATCAGTGACCTCATTTTTAGCTGAATTTTAAAATGTATTGGACGTCTCTCTCTCAAACACTACCAGCTGAATCAGACAGACTGTAATTTAACATGCTTAGGTAGGCAGAAGTAGCTAAATTATCAAGTGTCTAAATTACTCTTGGGGTTTTTTGTTTGGTTTGCTTTTTGTAATTTTGTTTTGGCTTGTTGATTTGTTTGTTTGGTGTTTTTTGATTGGTTGGTTTTTTTGTTTTGTTTCTTTGTTTTTTCTTTTGAAAATGACCACATTGGCATAGTTTAAATATCTGCAATGCTTCCATTAAAATTTCTTTTTGTAACCATGGAACTTCAGGATATTACAAAAATTATTTTGTTTAATATCAATATAATTACTTTTGAACATTTCAGTGTGTTTTGATTACCTTTACAGGGAATAAAAAAATATTTTTTTAACTTACAATGTCAAGCTAAATAAAAAAGAAAAAATGTCTAAATATTTCTCAGCTCAACACAGGCATATTCATTTATTCTCACATCTGTGAAGTTTCAGCAGCAAAATAGAGTACATATATCACCATGACAAAGATCTGATATAGCAATCCAAAAATAACATCAGGTTTCATTAATCAGTCTCAACAGGAATGTTGCCACATGTCTGAGTTCCCTGTGAAGCCATTAAGTTCTGCTGGAAAAAAAAAAAATCAGTTCATAGAAACTGATAATTCTGAGCTAGGTTTACAGTGAAGTGTAAAAAACCTAACAACAGAAAAGCCCAAACAAAAAACCAAATAGCCAACACACAAGCAGAACAAGGAAGCTCTTAAATGAAGATTTCAAAAATCTTTCTATTCATTAAAAAAATAATCAGAAAACTATATCATATCAAGGTGTATTTACTTGAATCCTTTTGTGAGCATTTTTCATAAATGGTGTAGACATTTACATTTGAACTTTTTGCATAAATTAAAATGCTTTTTCTGAAACAGGTAAGCATTTCTTATGAACTCTATGCAGTGGAATATAATATTTCTGAAATATGTCAAAATCCAAACAAGGTGTTCTATGATTTATTACTGAACTGTGGTGTCAAAACAAAAATTTTAATATAGCTAAGAAAAATTATATCTTTTCATGGCAAATAGATCAATGTTTTCTCTAAGAATTATTAAATCTTGTGTAGAGGATTGCAACTCATGAAGAAAAAATATACTGCCTAGAGAAAAAGGAAAGCTGTGATTTTTAATTTTTTTTCCCCAGATTAAAACAGCATACTAGCAATCTTCTAGGGCAACTGAAGAGATTTTTAAGGTTAAGTTAGTGTACTGTGCAAAATCTTAATGACTAGTAAAAATATCACATCAAATAACTGGAATAGTTTCAAATTTTTGGCACTGCTTTCAGAAATTTACCATGTCTATTAAAACTTTTTCTGCATTTTCCTTTGCTTACCTGAATCTTAGAGCCAAGCCAGCCTGAGGACCCACTGTGGAACACTGCAAGAAGCTGTTTGACATACAGTTTCAAGCAGGCTGCCACCAATTAATTGACACAGTAAATCTAAACCTTGAAAATTAAAACATTGAAAAGAATGCTTATGAAATATTTAAGACCATCACACACAAAACAATTGCATTTTTCCCAAAGGCAAGAGATTTTCCAGAAGTGTGACCAATGCACCATGTTAGAATAGGCTGCCTGTCCCGAGTTATTCCACAGCTTCACATATAGCATAGACGTAAGTAATTATTAATTTTTCAGCAATCTTTCCTAATTTGTTTCTAAAACAGCAAACTGTATTTCTCCAGGTTAAATTATCGACCAGTTACTCCCCTGACATGTAGTAGCCAAATAACAAATAGCACAGCCTAGTGTCACCTCACAAGTTCTGATTCATGCTTTGCTAAAAGATTTGAAAGAAACCATTCTGAGTTCTAATAAAAATTCCTTAGAACGGGATCCAGTAAAAACCCACCAAGATTCCTTCCAGCTCAACGCCTCCAAGCAGACCTTCCAGTTTTGAACTTACCTGTGTGAATTTCTACTGAAATACACTAAAGAGTTGATATAATTCATTAAATGATGAATGCATGGATCTCAGATATTGTTCTTTTCTAATGATTTGTACACGTGTGTGCACACCACCTACCTTCTTACTAATGAAAATCCAAACAGTTTTATATTGCCTGTTTAAAGGGATGAAAATTAGTCTCTCTAAACATGGTCACTTGAGGCTGGAGTTCAGTGGCCCAGTGCATTGACACATGGTGCCTGTATGCATAGGCCAAACAGGTGTGTTGGATCTACTGTAAGGTGCTGCACTTTGTTCTGTGAAAGTTTGGGGATGTGCTGGGAACACTCATTTCTAGCACGCAATACAAGGTGTAAACTATCTTATCTTTATAGAACGTGCAGATAGCACCTTCACTAAAATGATGTAATTCAAGTTCTAAGAAGCAAGAATTTCTTTATTCTGTGACATAACCTAAGCAAAGTTCTTTTTAATGTTCAAGGATTCAGCTTCTTATCAAACTGCATCTTTAAACTATGGTGGAAAAGATAATTAAACACACAAAACACATAACCTTTCAAAAAAGGCAAATCTTCTCTCCTTATGAAATAGTGAATAATAATAATAATAATAATAATAATAATAATAATAAAAAAAAGGAAAATTATCTTAAAATCTATTTATCATGATCTCATGTTTTCACATAATTCATGGAAACCAGTAGGTGAAATTCACTTACCAGAATTTCATTTGCAGTTGCTTGAAACATTTTCTCTGGTAAGCAGATGAAAAGTAACTTGACTTAGCATCCCACAGTAAAGCAAAAGCATATTCACCAGCAATAAGCTAGTTAACAAAAATCATTGTAGGCAAATACAGTTGCAAGAAAACTGCCCTGAAGAAAATTTACGAAGTGATTTCCCTCAGCAAGCATCACTATAAAAGCTAATCGGGATGATTTGGAGATTGAGAACTGAATGTTTCAATTTAAGTGTATGGTCAAGCTCATATACTTAAATTTCTGCCCCAGAATACTTAAATTTCTGACTCAGTAAGTGCAACAATTACAGTACTAATTTGTACTATGAGGAATGAATAATAGTTGCATAAATATTGTTAGGCATACCACATCTTCATTATGTTACACGGACTTATTTTATAGAAGTAGGTATTTTACACATCTATTAATGCTATTTCAAAGAGCATTTGTATTATTAGAGGAGAATTCTACACAGAATCCAACATCAACATGTATTTAAAAAATGCTTAGTAATGAAAGGAAAAGAAGACGAAGAGACTATGGAGTTTTTGAGTTTCAAAAGTGAGCCTTTGTAAAATAATTTTTCCTAGATGTTACACGAATTCTGCCAGCTTATGATTTTTGAGAATAATTATTCATTTGAGATTTTATAAACCCTAAGAAATTTGTTCTGCTCAGGTGTTAGCAGCTGAGCTGTACTGAGTGGTTTAGAAATGCAAAATCATCAGAAAACTGCATGCTCAAAGGTCAAATAATCCTCTCAAGAAGATGCTCTATGCACAAAACTAGGTTTTCTGTAAATATAAACATGCTAGGATATTTGACAGGGAGTGCTGCTTCCCTCACAGAGTGTTTAATAATTGCCTTCATTACCTATGAATTTTTAATGTTCTCTATATTTGATAACAATTACCATTATGACTTAAAGTGCAAAATTAGATAGATGTCCATCTAATTAACTTCTACTAGCTAAAAAATACACTCAAGGTTATTTCCATCCTTACACTGGTGCCTGAGGTTGAAAAATACCATTGCTATTTTGAACTTTAATCTTGTTGTACTGGGGCCAAGCACATGGAATCATAGAAAAGCACATCTTTCTTATTTCTGCAACAGTTGAAATCAGTCATCCTTCTTTTCCAGCTCCTACAGAGAGCAAGGCTTAGCCTCATTCAAGAGCCTCCTCGTCAAAAGAGGGGAAACATCCTTCACTTCATCTTCTCTATCTACTCCTTCTCCCTCCCATTTCTATCCATCCTGCCAATCATGCCAGTTGTCATGGACAGAAGTGAAAGGTCTGTGTATCAAAACTTGTTTCCTTCAGTCTATTAAGAGTTTTACCAATTTTTGTCAAGAACAAACTGAAACCAGAATGTATTCTGCTTTCATGATGGGTCTACCCTTTTATTCAGGAGTCTGAGGGAAACAAAGAATTGTCTTCTCCTGGTTTGCTATGGTCAGTGTTACCCTATATATTTCATCTCATTCTTCCTGTCTGACCAACCTGATCTCCTTTTATGATCAGGTGACCCACCTGGTGGATGAGGGGAAGGCTGTGGATGTGGTCTACCTGGACTTCAGCAAGGCCTTTGACACCGTCTCCCACAGCATTCTCCTGAAAAAGCTGTCAGCCCACAGCTTGGACAGGGGCACTCTGCGCTGGGTTAGGAACTGGCTGGAGGGCCGGGCCCAGAGAGTGGTGCTGAAAGGTGCTGCATCCAGTTGGCAGCCACTCACCAGTGGTGCCCCCCAGGGATCAGTGTTGGGCCCAGTTCTATTTAATATCTTTATTGATGATTTAGATGAGGGGATTGAGTCCATCATCAGCAAATTTGCAGATGACACAAAGCTGGGAGGAAGTGTCAATCAGCTGGAAGGCAGGAGGGCTCTGCAGAGGGACCTGGACAGACTGGAGAGTTGGGCTGATTCCAATTGGATGAGGTTCAACAAGGCCAAGTGCCGGGTCCTGCACTTTGGCCACAACAACCCCATGGGGAGCTCCAGGCTGGGCACAGAGTGGTTGGAGAGCAGCCAGGCAGAAAGAGACCTGGGAGTCTGGATTGACAGGAAGCTGAACATGAGCCAGCAGTGTGCCCAGGTAGCCAAGAAGGCCAATGGCATCCTGGCCTGTATCAGGAACAGCGTGGCCAGCAGGTCCAGGGAAGTGATTCTGCCCCTGTACTCAGCGCTGGTGAGGCCACACCTCGAGTCCTGTGTCCAGTTCTGGGCCCCTCAGTTCAGGAAGGAGATTGAGGTCCTGGAGCAGGTCCAGAGAAGAGCAAGGAGGCTGTGAAAGGATCCAGCACAGATCCTATGAGGAGAGGCTGAGGGAGCTGGGGGTGTTCAGCCTGGAGAAGAGGAGGCTCAGGGGAGACCTCATCACTCTCTACAACTCCCTGAAAGGAGGGGGTAGCCAGGTGGGGGTTGGTCTCTTTTCCCAGGCAACTCTCAGCAAGACAAGAGGGCATGGTCTTAAGTTGTGCTGGGGGAGGTTTAGGTTGGACATTTGAAAGAATTTCTTTACAGAGAGGGTGATCAGACATTGGAATGGGCTGCCCAGGGAAGTAGTGGATTCTCTGTCCCTGGAGATATTTAAAAAGAGACTGGATGTGGCACTCAGTGCCATGGTCTGGTAACTGCAGTGGTAGTGGATCAAGGGTTGGACTTGATGATCTCTGAGGTCCCTTCCAACCCAGCCAATTCTATGATTCTATGATTCAGGGGATATAATCCCTTTCTTAATTTGCACAATATGAGAGGGGTGGGGAGCCTGTTTAAGCATCATTCTAGCACTAGCATTGCTCAACATAACTTCATCCCCTTTTCTTCATCCACTGCTCAACTGTCCTTGTCTTCTCCCAACCCAGTTGTTTGTGTTTATTTTTTGGGATATTTTTTTTCTTTTAATTTTTTTTTTTCCTTTTTCATCCAAAGGTATTTATTTGAAGAAATATTAAAAGGAAACTTGTTTAATTCAGAAATTAATCTAATTTAGAAAATATCTGTCACCAAATAATGAAAATAATTATTCAGTTTTTGTAAGCCTTTAATATTGGAGTAATATATATTTTATGCAAAATATTTAAAGCGGGGGCAGCCACAACTTCTCTGGGCAACCTGTTCCAGTGTCTTACCACCCTCACAGTAAAGAATTTTCTCCTAATATTTAATCTAAATTTCCCTAACTCAAGTTTTAAACCAAAGAATAATAATAAAAATAATAATAATAAATAACCAATGAATAATAATAATAACTTTAAAAGTTAGTAACTTTTTCCAGCTGTATTGAAAATCACTCCTGATTTCACTGCTTATTTCATGAAGGATAGTAAAAGGTAAAAACTTGGATTTATAGGTCTGTAGGATCTCTAGAAACAGAATCAGAAGTTTAATAATAATAATAAAAATAAATAATAATAATAAAAATAAATTAGTAGCAAGTATGAGAAGATCAAGAGGAGTTGCAAAAACCTAGGAAATGCAGGGACTGGGCATTAAACCAGCACCAATTTGAAAGCAAATGAAAAAAAGTATCTTTGGAAATGTGTCTATCCATAGGGAAACATAGAAGACAATTATGACTAAAGAGAAAGTTCTCAGGATGATGTTATAGTTTCACTTAAAACCAAACTTAAAACACAAAAGTTATCGGTGAACAAAATTGAAAGCAGAATTATTTAGAGTGCAAAAAAAAAAATAATACTTTTGTCACTTTGAATTCTATAAAGTTTCCACCCCCATCTTAAAATGGAAGTAGCATAATGGAAAAGTATGAATCAAGTATGAACAAAAGGCCTTGGAACAACCTCTCTACAAAAACAACTTTCAGATTTTGGTCTAAAGAAGTAGGAAAATGCATTCACTGAGGGTGCTAGGTACTTACCAATCATGTTTGTTTAGGAACAGATGAAGGCTGAGAGAATACTCCAAGTACCATTATTCCATTTTTCACTGTAAGCACCCATGTTTTGAAGACTATCAGAGGAAAAATACTGATTTAACTGGACTTTTAGTCTGATAAATGTTAAACCAAGTAAAACCAAGTTAGTGTTGGCTTAGGCGGTTTGTAATTTTGATTGCTTTGGGTTTTATATTGTTGACAAAGGAAGAAAACAGGCTTATAGTGTGTTAAGGCTTATATCAGCATAATAAAGAAAAATAAGGGCCAGAAGAAGAGGATTCTGTCTTATCATACAAGATGTTAGTGTGTTACCTTATATACACAAGATTAATCTACTTTCTATTATTGCCATTATTAAATGTCACAAAGCATTACAAAGACCGAAGACAGTTTCAAAGTTTCCCTAGTGACTCAAAAATCTTTCTACACTTCTGAGAATTGTTTTGCCATAAATATTAACAGGAATATTAATAGGAAGCATTAACCCTCAAAAACATTCAGATCTGAACAATAGCCCTGGCTACTCTCCAGAGATAGTCTACACCACCAGCAGCAGCAAATTAAGGCTGACATTTTCAGCTAGCCTAGGAAAGCACAGCAAATTCAAATTGCCATTATATTCTCCCTCTAACAATCCTCTCGACAAAGACATGCAGGGCAAGAATGAGATGGAAGAAAAGAGAATGGCGTACTGACAGAGATTAAATTTAGGTTCCCATGTCTCAGTTAATTCCTCTTGTTTTCAAATCATCTCTTCTGCCTTGAGAAAAGTACATACTGTTCCTTTCCATTGAGGTCAATAGTAATTTTACATATAGCACTTGCCCCCAGAGGTCATTACTTAATTAAGGTACAAAATAAAAGTGCTGGGATGGTGTTTATTAATCAAAGGCATAAGAGTAGGTCAGTGTTTAAACTAACACAGCAATAACAATGGATTTTGTATTCACATCAGTACTGCATATTTAAACCTCAGGGAAGAATTGTCATGGTCTGCTTGTCCAACTGCAAAAGCTTCTTCTCCTCAAGCAATGTTTTGGTTAACTGTCACAGAAGAGCGAAAGCTTCTTCTCCAGAGCCTCGGGGTCCCAGACTGTTTAGTCTGTAGTGACGGTAAAAAGTCTGAGAAGGTATTTTATGTGAAATGCACTTTTTAAGTTATTCAAACATGATTTTGCATAAATATGATTCCACTTTTAGTTTTGTGTCAGCAAAACCCATTGCTGAATGACACATTTCAAACAAATCTTCAGCTATATAGGAAAAAAATTAAAAAAAAAAAAAATCACAGAGGTAGGACCTACAAAAAAACAATCAAGCTTTATGTTTTACATTGAAGACTGATGACACATATAATTTAAAATACTAAATATAATTTAAATGCGATTTACCAGTTTTAAAACACCCCTTTCCTATCAAGATCCCTCTAAAATATTTATTATCTCCCGTAAGAGATAAAATTTTTGAAAAGAAGATTCCATTAACTAAAAAGCTTTGGGTCAAATACTCATCTTAAGGCCAGTGTTTTGATCCACAGGGTAAATTAAAATTCATACATGTTTTATGAAAAAGAGTGAAATTCACTGCTCTACATACAAAAGGACAAGAAATCTAGGAATGCAGTGAGATCTTTGACAAAAGAAGCTGCAAAGTTGTTGCTGCAGCTCTCAGTGGTCTCCTGCAACCGGCATCAGAACTGATGCATTAAGCCAGCATCTCCTTCTGACTTACCCAAATTTCTGTTTTTTAGACAACAATCTGGAAGAGAAGGAAAGCCAACTGAGAAGGTTCACATTAAATACCTGGCATTCATCCTAGGGCAGAACCCAGATTTGGTGACTTCAGAAAGCTGAAAATTGAGCTAATCAAATGACAGAGCATGTTACTATACTATGAATCAATCCTTTCTTCTGAGAGAGCATTTGAGTCCTCTTTCCCTTACATTCTAATGATGTTCAGGTGGTAATGCTCTCAAATATCTCCATATTAGTTTTAAAGGGACCAGCTGACCTTGGTGTAACTTAGCTGTTCTGGAAAAAAGACATTGAAGGTTGACCTCTTACTCAATTCCCTCAACAGATAATTAGATGATAAATCTATGAGGGTCTGCACTTACACCAGTCTTTTATGCTCATTACAGTGTTTCTCTGTTTGGGGCCATATAACACTACTGAATGTTATTTAATCCTATAAATTCAAGTGAGATATGCAATAAGGAGAGGGAGTACAGTGTCTGCATTTACCACTAACCAGAAGAAACTTCACAAGCATTACTATTTTTTTCACATATTGCGTCACCATTGAAATATCTAAAATGGTTATTTTTCTCTGTTGTGGATGAATATTAACAACAATTACCTCCTGAAGTAAAAATGCTTTCTCCTTTTTAACTGAGTATTTTCCATTCATCTAATATATTAGTCCAGCTGCTGATTGCAGGCTTGTCAAAATACTTAGACTAGCTTAGACTAGATGAGATTATTTCATCTGATAATGGCCCCCACTGCATCCAGTGGTTTTAGTTTCTCTGTGATATTGTTTCCAACAGAATCTATCAACAAATTGACTTTCCCTTCCTATGCCTATGGCTGCCTCAGCACATACAGCCCCTCTTTACCTAACCCAAGCAGTACAAGCAGCTGCTATTATATTCAGCATGTAGAAGAACACCACCTCTCGGTCCACACTCCTTTCTGGTTTTCAAAGGGCCTGATGCTACCATGCAAACAAACATAAAGGACACCATCAATGACTACTGGATCACACAAAATCATTAATTTCCCGTTTGCATTGTCTAACAGTAATCTGAAAACCTTTCTGGTTTTCAAAGTTACCTGCCCACTGCCAAGTGTGCTTGAAGGCACATATTACTCGGGCAGGACCAACGCTCAAAAATGGTAGCATCCTGGTAAAATACTGCTTTTCATTGACAAAAATATAGTTAGAGCTGTGTTCTACTCTCAAATTTACAGTCAAATGCCCAGAAGCTGAATAATCACATTACAAATACATACTGATGGGACCAGAATTTGTAAACAGACATTTCTTTCAAGGCAACAGTGTTATGTCATGTGGAAGCCATTGCCATCACCTGAAGCGCATGATTACAACTAAAGTCAGATTCATTGGAAGCTGTAAACAACCACAGCTGGAAGCAACCCTGAACAAATAGTCAGAACTTGCCTTCCTGCCCACCCCTTCATCAAAGATATCTATATAAACCAAAACAAGGTAGGATGAAAACGAGCATTTTACTTCTAGTGCCACGCTGCCTCCAGTGATCATTATCACATGTTCCAGTGGACAAGCAATAATATTCTGAGAAAAACCTCCAACACAGAAATAAAAAGTTACCAAGCAAATAACTACCAGTGCTTTAATTTCCTTTGACATCCATTGAGAGCTCTTCATAGGCCCAGTCATTGACCAAGCTGTGAATCACACCTGTTAAATGGCACTGAAATTAATTGTGGCAAGTTAGTAAAGGCTGTGACCAGCCTGACAAGTACGGATATGCAAATCTCAATACTTTTACTGTATAACCAAAAAAACCTTCAAAATGTACCAGGTGTAGATAAAGTGCCAGAAGGTATGGTAAACCTGTGAACAAGAAATACGATGAAAGTAAATGAGCTCGGGATAAAAAAATCCTTAAATAATGAGCTACCATCTAGATAAAAAAAAAAAAAATCATTTAATAATGATTATTTAGTGATTTATTTTATTACCTCCTTTTAAAAAGCTTGAGAGTTTTCTCATTTTTCATGCTCAGCCTAAAAGAAGGAAGGAATTTTGTAAGAAAAAAACCCCCAGGATCCAAGAAAAATGCAGAAACCTTGGGAATGGTGGCACTTTGGTTCTGGAGTTGGATGGAAATGACCCCAATAAATCAATAATAGTTTTTAATTTGCTTTTTTTTTCTGTTTTAATGGCTCTATGTAAACAAACATAAAGGATACCATCAACAACTACTGGATCACACAAAATCATTAATTTGCCATTTGCATTGTCTAAGAGTAATCTGAATTGAGTCTCTGCTTAATAAATCACATTAAATTAACCAGTGGGAAGCCTAGAAAAATGAAAGTAGCACATTCTGGGATAGAGAATAACTCAATTGATAAGGAAAGTCAGAAGACAGAGATAAAAATATTTCAGATAGAAAAAAAATTGAAATTGCTGCACTCATTAATAACCACAGATCTTTTATGTATTATTACTTGCATCTGAATTGCAGCAAAGACAGACTCAGAAAATTTTAATTTTAAGTAAATTTAAATTTTAAGGTACCTACATTCACATGTAGGTTCAGTTAACTCATTTAATATAAATTAAGTAAACTGGAGTTTCAGAGTGAGACATGAAGCTTCTATTAGTCCAAACCTAGACTCTGTAGATTATTTCACTCTCATTCAACTGGTTCCTTCCAAGGGATGATCTGAAACTGTAAGATATGAAATATTTCGGGTAAAATGGATGATTCTTGCAGAGCATTTCCAGCACTTACAAAATAATTCAGGGAACATATTGAAACAATCTAAACTCAAGAGCAATAATGTTTTGAACTCATCATCAGGAATGTCATCTTTCAAAACCAAGTAAATTCTTGGCTTAGAACTCAGATTTTTACATCAGAAAACCAGAGAAAATTACTGAGACTTCAGTCAGACAGTACCAACCTGGATGTTAAAATAAGGTCTGAGCAGCAGATTTCCTGTTTCTGAATGTAGGTACTTCTGTACCTCCAGCTTCCAAATTGAAAGTACTCTGTCACATTGGTATGGTACCAAAATACTGAGTTTCCTTTCCTGATGGGCAGAATGCATCATGGCATTCAATACCTCACTGATGTGATCACTGAAGTCATTACATGGCTTCAAGCTGGCTTCTGTAGAATTGGCCTGGAGAATCTGCAAAGCACATTAACACCTCTTTTCAATCTTCTGGATATTTTTTAAGAGCCTGTACTGTTCTTCGCACTTTTTGCACATACCCTTTGAGTGCTCACCATATTTTCACCAAAATCAAATTCACTTTCTTCCTGTTTGAGTGAGTGCTCACAGCAGTATAATTAGTTGTTAGGACTGATACATCAGACTATGACAATCTTTTTCCTCAAGGGTGATTTCAAAATCAAGATCTTTAATTTTCTGCCCCCTTCCTCCCCAGGATAATTATTCTTATTGGGAAACAGTTATCTTCTCTCTCTTTATTGTCATTATTTTCTATGTTAACAGCTACCAACACCTATCAGTATCCCTTTTGTAGCACAATGAGGTTAAATACATACATTTTAGCATTTTCTTAATCCATGTTTGGATTTTGCAAGGCATTATCCTCAGGAAGTTAATATCCATTTAGCGGAGTGAGATACCACCAAAAAGGATTTAATTCAATTTTTTTGTTAGTAAAAGTGAATTTTTTCATCATGATGTTTGAAGCTCTAAATAAAAGTGCTTTAGCAACCAATAAAATAAAATCAGCTTATTAGCAAAAGGGGAGCAGCAGGGCCAGGTGGAAATTTTTAAGCTTCTGAGTAACTTTCACAAGACTACAACATTCACTGATTCAAGGAAAACAAATTAAATTATTTCTGTACATCTACCATAAAGATTATTTAGTACAATGATAGCAAAGAGTGGAAAAAATAATAGGAATTCACTTTCTTACCAACATTACAAACTGCAAGTACACAAAGCAAAATCAATATAAAAAGATCATTACTGAAGAAATGCGAACATTTCTTGCTGAGCTATTGAAGAACAGTATGTCAAGCCATCAGTTCAGACAACTAAACCCATAAAACAGTAAAAAAGCACACACCAAATCCCAGTAAAAGAACAATATCAAACACAACCTGTTGCTCTACAATCCTCTTGTCTGGAAGAGTAATTTACCCAAAGAAGTTCAACTATCAAAGGATAAAAATCAGATGCATACATTTAAGGTTCAGCAGAGGTCTGTTTACTCCAAGTGCATCACTTCAAACAGGTCATAATATTTCTCTCATAGAAGGAAACAAGTAACTTACCTTGTAAGCAATGCCTTATAAGCAACACAAAAGATAAAAATAAATCAAAACCAACACAGCACCACCACGCAAAGC